>NW_005841967.1:3117351-3147062 GCF_000455745.1 Alligator sinensis | reverse complement strand
CCCTAGCCTATGTATGTGCTCCATTATGCCATGTTGCACTGTTGTAAACTTGTGTGTCTGTGCCCACGTGGTGCCCCCTGCCTTTCTGCCTTCCTCCCAACAGCTCTTTGCCCATGCTGGGGCAACAGTACAGGTGCCCCCTGCCTGCTTAAACAAGTAGTTATTGCCATCCATTCTAACTGTTCACGTGTTTCTACTGCTCATGCACTGCTCAGGCAGTAAGGAGATTGCCTCGAGGTGTTTACTGTGCATATTCAACTTTTTGTTGTGTATGCATAGTGCATGAGCATAATCATGACATTGACCATGTCGTTCTGAAACTGATGAGGTGGCACCCAAGTGCCCCTTATTGACTGGCCACCACTGGCTTAAAAAACAACACCCTTACCTACTGGATATCCATTTTGCTCCAGAAAGGACAAGAGCCCTGGGAGAGATTGACCAATGGAAATAACTTGTGCAGGGACAAAGAGATATTTTATTGTCAGCATAAAGCAGTTGACAAAAAAACACAAAACCCCAACCAACCAAAAAAAGCTGGTTATAATCAAAGCTGTCCTGGAAACTCTTTCCACAAACAGAAAACAAAGCAACAACAACAACAAAAATCAGTATTTTACCCCTCTAACTTTGTCAGGGCTTATTTGTCGTTGCTGCTGCTGCTTCTGCAAATGAGAAGCATAGTTTCTGCCTAAGTCTAATAAGGCAAGTAAAGGGATTGCCATCATAAAAATGCCAGGGGGGGTAACACTAGAAAATATTTATTTATTGAAATCTTTGAGTTACCATCTAGAAAGGTGTTCAGAGTCCCTTTCCTTTCCATAAGAATGTGAGAAAATCAGGGTGCAGTCTATATGATTAGAAAGAAAGATCACTTTCACTGACGTTTGTTGTGTTGATTCATTCTCTTTACCTCAGATGGAAAGTATGATTCAGACTTGCTCGTTGCCTTACTCCCCAGAGAGATTTATGCTGTGACTTTATATCCCACCATCTGACACAAATCATTGCTGAAGTCATGACACCCTGAACTTGCAAGCACCCCGGGGATCTCTGTTATTTTTTGGGCTTGTTAAATACAACTTCATGGTTTTAGCAGCTATGATGCTACACAGCTAATTTTATATTTCTTATGCATCCTAAATACCTACTGATTTCTCACTGAGGTAAAGTTAAGGATGTATTAAGTGCTTTGCTGAATCATGGCTTGTTTTTTTTAAAAGATAGCAGGGAAAGAATCTGTAAAAAATGTTATAGTGCAAACTATAAGAAGCATCACATTGAAATCAAAATGTTTACCTAGATCTTCTATAATTGGCAAGAAAATCTTAACCTGTCTTTAACTAAGTTATGACATTGTAGGCCAGAAATCTATTCAAAATGCACAAAATAGCATTGTTTGTTGAAACCAGATCTTTCTGTTTTCCTCAGAGAGCATGTATTCCTAGCATTGTAACTGTCACTAAGAGACCATGAGCCAGATTCTGATCATACTTGCAACAGGATACAGCCAGAGCACTGTACCTCCCTTGAAGGCAATGCAGTTGCCCTGGCTTTAACCCTAGTGCAACTGAGATCAGAAATTGGCTTGCTGAATTAAAGCTCTTTCCTACGTATAACTTCAATAGCACTGTCAATACAGTCCTCACCTTAAAAAAATATTTCATACTTCATTTTCTTTCAAGAAAGGCCCCAAGCCAAACCCAATTGGGGGTTTACACATATTTTGTTCATAGTGGGATTTTCAAACCAGGGCATGATTTGGCCTTCCTTAATTAAGGCAAATGACTGGAAATCAGGAGCTCCAGAGTCACTTCCTGACTGCTGTATACCTCCAGAGTAAAATCTGTGCAAATAGCTCAGTGTCTTTGAGCCTCTTTCCTCCTCTTAAAATGGGAGTAATAGTACTTCCAGCTACTTGGGTGGGTCTACACAAGACACTTTACAATGCAGTAGACTAATTTACTGTGTGGTAAAGAGACACCATCAACACATGCAGGAAGTTACTGGGTGCATCTGCACATTCATTAGTATGCCATTGTTACTGCACATTCAGTTCAGTACTTGGATAATCATGTACTAAATTAATGCACTAGTGCCAGTGCATGGGTTTTTACAGATGCTAATTGCACAGTAGCCTAATACTACTGCACAGCAATGTATTAGGTTGGTTTTGCTCAACACACTACTGCACAGTGTTATTAGGCTAATGCACAGTTAGTGTCACACACCCACTGTGCAGTAAATTAGTCTACTGCTGGGTAGTTTGCTACCTGCAAATGCAGTAGCAAATTAACTGCGCCATAGTTTCTGTGCAGTAACACATGTGTAGATGCTGACTGGGAGCAAATTTGCCCCACCAGTCAGCCCCATCACCAGGGGGCTACCCTCGGGCTAGACTCAGGGCCATGGGGCTCAGAGTTCTCCAGCCCCAGGGCTGCAGTGGCTCTCTGCTTGCCCCAGGCTGGCCTTTAAAACTGTGCTGTGACCCAGGGGGCCTGTGCCACCTGCTGCCTGCCTCTGGCCATTGGGTTGCACAGCAGTCGCCCCACGCTGACCGCAGCAGCCTGCATGGACCCCAGCACTGTCTCCCAGCCCAGCCCCACCACCAATGGCAGCGTCCACATGTGCATCATTAGCATCCCTTCCAGGGTCCAGGCAATCAGCCAGGGGCTGGAAAGCATCAGCATGGGGCCAGGGGGCCTGAGATGCTGCAGTGATCCTGGCCACATGGCTGCACAGCACGGGGCAGGGTGTAGAAACAGGAAAGAGACTGACCTGGGCCAGGAGGCAGTCACCACGGTGGCAATGCACAGTGAGCAGCATGGCAAACAGGAGCCCAGGGCACAGGGTGTCACTGCCAGGACCTGGGAGTGGAGCAGACATCATAGTGGGATGATTGTCAGCCATTGCACAGGCTCTGGTGACAATTGAAGAGGGTTATACCAGCACGCTGCAGACTGTTCCAGGTCAGAAACGCAGGTGGCCAGGGAACACCATGTGGGGCTGTTTTTTAAAGAGTGCCCCTGGCCTCAGGCAGCTGTGGCTGGAGCCTCCAACTTCCCCTGGCTGCTGCAGGGGGGCGGAGTAGGGCCAGAGCAGGTTAGTGCCATGAAGAGCAAATCTGCCTCCAAATGGCTGCACGTGTAGATGCCTGCCCAGGGCTGGTTTACTGTGCAGTAAACCCATATAGCATAAATTGCATGTGTAGATGCACCCCTTGTTGTCTGTTCTGTTGACCCATCAGAGGAGGCAGGCTCTGCCAAAGACTTGCAAGAAGACTAGTGGGAAGTCAAATAATAATTTAAAAAAATTAAATGTATGTTCCTAATCTGCATCCTTCTAATATTCTCTGCATCAGGATGCATCTTTTTGTAAAAGAGCTGTTTCTTAATTTGCACTAATCTTTTGTAATGGCTTAAATAATGTTCTGTTATTCAATAAAACCCCAAAATACTGTCTGAAAATGATGCTTCATTATGTAAGTTCTGCAAGCTCAGCTTCAACCACATAATGTCCCTTTTGTCTACAGACTCTGTTACTTCTGCCCACTAAGTGTCAGAAGGGGTCAGCCAACACTGAAATATTCTGAATGGCCTTACTCTAGGCCAGGGCTGGGAAAAATATGGCCCACGGGCTGGATTCCACCCACCAGCTGATTTTCATCCAGGCCATGGGTGCCCACCAATTAATTGTATCCCACCCAGCCCATTCGTTTTGCTTCCACCTGCATGCATGGGAGGGCCCGAGCCCTGGTCAACATGCACAGCTTCCAGGCAGGGCCACTGCTGCCACTGCTGTGAACATACTCAGCTTCCTCAGACCCCAGCAGCAGCTCCTTGTGTCTGTTGCAACACTTGCTCTGGGCAGCAGGGAGGGAAGCTGAAGCTGAAGCTGGGCAGGAGGAAGGAGCATGGGGCTGGAGCTGGTGGAAGCACAGAGCCGAGGCCTCATGCCCACCCGGAGTGTGGAGCTCTCAGTGGCAAGGAGTGGAACCAGGCTGGCTTGCCTCATGTACAGCTCTCAGGACTCGTGTGCCACTGCGGGGGGGAAAGCCCTGTACGATGGATCTGGCAGCCTGGCCCTACTCCCTGCCACTATGTGCAGCTCCTGAAACTCCACCAAAAGTGGCAGGGAGCCCTGCCCCCTGCTTCCCAGTGGAGTCCTGTCTGCTGCACGTGGCAGCAGGGAAAAGGGAAGGCAGCTGGCTCCATCATGCAGGGCTTCCCCCCCAACCACACCCCACATATGCCCACACACACCCCACACACACAATATACAAGAGTAAGACTTTATTTTTTAGCTATTATGCAATCACCTCTATATAGACTATGCAAACATACACAAATCAGGACAAAAATACTTTTTCAAACCAAACTAAGACATGTTGTAGTAGATGTTTGACTTTTAGTATGTGATTTATTTTTTTTTCCACTTCCAGTTCCAAGATGGTAACCCTCCCTGTACTTCTATGAGTAAGGGGAGGGACTTCTGGTGGCAAAAGTCAGGGATTCAGGGGGGGCAGAACTTCTAGTCCCAAAATAGCGACCAAGGGGCAGGGCACCTGTCAAGGGGCAGGGCTACTGTTGCAGTCCTCAATAGCTCACCAAAACTCATGAAGCAGCCTTCCAGCTGAAATAATTTCCTAACCCTGCTCTAGGCCCTGCTACCACTGAAAGCTACTAAAAGACACCAATAAGTGACAGACATATTGGACCTTTATATGATATCTTGGGCCTGCCAAACATCTGAACTTTTAATCTCTTCCTAGAGTTGTCAGCCTCTAATACCTTGATATCAAGTGTGAGGAAGCATGGTCCAGTGGCTGGTGCACTTGACTAGAACTTGTAAAACTTGCATTAAAATCTTTTCTGTGTCACTGACTTTCTGAGTGACCTTGGGCAAGTCATTTAGGACTAGATTTGGAAATGGACTTAGATGTTGCATTGCTGAGTATTGCAACACTCACCTCTGAGGTTCCTGCCCCTGCAAGGAATCTGCAGCCCTGAATTTGGCATTTCAACTCCCTATAACCTACCAAGAGCCAAGTACCTTAGAATGGGATCCACAACATCCAGCAGGTGGAGTAGAAAATGGCCTAGGATAGTCAACAGAGAATGCTTGTGATCAAGGTATGTCCAATCCTCTTCGTGGTTTAGGCCTGCACTGAGGATTCACAGCCCTGAGCCCTAGTTTGACGTTAGATGCTTAAGTCATGCCTTTGAAGAGTCAAGGAGCTATCACTTCATTCCAGTTAAAGTGGTGCTTCCCTTTTATATGATAGCCCAGCAGCTATAATATTCACCAGGAGATGGGATGCCCAGGTTCCTTTGCCTTTGCCTGGTAGGCTCAAACCTTCACTTCCCACCTCCCAGAAGAGTGTCATAATAAGAGTGCCTCCCAGAAGAGTGACTTGGCCTCCTGAAAAAAACAGCTGGAGGTTAGACACTGATTAGTTATCACTCTAAGGATCAGCCTATAAATAAACAGCTAGGCTGCCATCTAAATTACATAAATTGTCCTGAAAAATAACACATTGATTAGATTTTTACTGTGTGCATTTAGCTTTCTAAAATGAAGATGAAAAGGTCCCAGCCAGTGCACTGATTAGATTATCTCATACAAAATGAATAGTCATGCCAGCCTGCCAACCCATCTCACAGAATGCAGAAAGGCAACCCAAACAACAAAATGAACAGATGGACTCAGTGGGTGCGGTTCACGAGTTGCTTAATGCGCAGTAGCCTAATAACACTGCTCAGTAGCGTGTCACAGCATGGACAGTGCTAATATGCTACTGTGTAGTATTATTATGCTACCAGACAATAGCATCACTAAAAAGGCATTTGCTGGCACTACTGTGCAGTAACTATAGTTACTGCACATTTAGTTAGTACTTCATTAAGCAAGTACTAAATTAAATGCTCAGTAACTACTACGCATTAATGAACATGTAGATGTGCCCAGTGCGATGGGAGACCTTCTCCCTCTGAACCTTTACCTACTCAGCTTGCCCAGGAAAGCCTATGGGTTTTGCAGCATGCCCTGAAAGTCAACACATTTAGGCTTTTTTTTAAGTAACTGTTTCCTACGCAGGGACATATTTGTATGGCCCACATTACTGCAGTAACTGAGCATTTTGGATATGGGCCTATTTCTCTTCCTACATCATGCACCTTATAGTATCACAATTCAGAAAGTGAATGAATGAAAATCTATCGAGATAACTTTTCAATCAGGCATCTGCAAAATTAGGCCTTTGTAAATACAAATCTTTTTTATCATTTGTTTTCTAGCATGTCTATGACTTTGTGAGCACTCAAGAATGATCATCCCTGCTCTAATTTGCTCAAAACCTAGAGATTACCTTGGACTCTAAATACATTTCTGTAACTAACTACACCCACCCGCTCCATTTCTCTTCTGCCTTTTAGATTAGTATTTTTTACCCCAATGTTTAGTATTCAGCCAATGGTGAAATGGAAACCTTTTGTCATCTCATGTTTTTACAGCTTCTACATCAGCATAGCATTCTTGTTCATGCCAGATAAGATATGAAGACCTCCTCCACTCTAGACAGCAGAAAAGAAGATCTAGCCCAAATGCTAAAAATTACCACTTAGTGATGGAGAAAGAGATAGGTAATACCAGGTTACCTGGAGAAAATTCAGTGTGACAATCACAGGCACCATCTTATTCTGTACATCTCTGCCCAGAAGAAGAACCTTCCTGCTACTTACAAATGTTGATTGATGTGTAAGGAGCTGATTAGTCATTTGTTTTCCATTAATCAGAATTAGAGTTGGCTGAAGATTTTTTTTTTCAAATTTCAACAATTTTTCATTAAAAAACAGGAGTATATATTTAATTTAAATTTTCTTGATTAAAAAATCTTATTTTCAATTAACTGTTATTGGAATACAGCTCTAAGAGGAGGCTATATCTTCAAAAACATGTTTTTTCCAGTTTTTTTATGCCCAGAAAATAATTCATGCTGTGGTCCATGCCTCATGGCTTTTTCTTTAAACTTACACTATAATATTTTTTTTCCTGTAGCTCTGTAAGAGTAATTTTCCTTCAGCTTAAACAAGTCTGGTGGAGTTACCTAAAATATATGTGGGAGAGATAAGAGATCATGTCACATTCAAAGTCAGGTTAATTTTCTTGAATTGCTTGCTCTTGAATGGAAATATATGGGAACCTGTTGTTATACATTAACTGAAAATTATGTATTATCCCATTCATAACAAGCTTGAAAATCTCAACTTTATTGGCTATAGGATGATTTGTTTCTTGAGAGAAAATATTCTATTCTTGACTTGTTCTATATTTTATACTTACTTTTTTAAAGCAGAGATAACATCAGTTAACAGTTCAGGTTTTTTGTTTTTCTAGAAACACTGTGTGTGTATAGTGACACACTTTTACACACTTCTCATATTTTCATGGGAGTACACAGGCATTTACTGCAAAGCAGTTGATGTGTGCTAAAGTCCTCGCCTCCTTTCCTCATGTTAATTTGTTCATATTGTCATGTTCTGCATGTGTGTATAGGTATAATTGTGTATACCTTTGCTCAAAATTCAATGTGTATTTAATTTCAAACTGGTAGTCTTATATTTCTTCAAAGGGAAAAACAGATTTAATGCAATCAAACCTTTGATATACTCATTTTTCAAAACATTAGCAATATCAAAACTAAGCAATATCTCGTCATTTAAGACTGGCTTTTCTCTAGGTGTTTGCAGCAATGTATGCCACTTTATGCACTCTTTTGGCGAGCTGGGGGAGCTGCCTGACAGTGGGGCTCCTTTCTCCCAACTGCAGCCAGCAGTAGCAGTGTGAGTTCCTTGCACTGCTTCTCCCTGCACCATAAACTCAGATGGGGGGGAAGGGAAAGGCAGGCCTTCCCAACTTCCTAGCTCCTTTTCCACACACATCCCTCCACCACCACCACCACCAAAGTTCCCAGTGTAGTGAAAAGCAGAGCCAGGAACTTGCGCTGCTGCTGCTAGCTGCAGCTAAGGGAAAGGAGCACCCCTGCCAGGCAGGTCCCCCTCCAGCTTCCCAGCTCAGGTCCTGCTGCAGGCTGAGCTAGGCTTCCCTGCAGCAGGGGGGATTCTTTCCCCAGCTGCAGCCAGCAGCAACAGCATAAGTTCCCTGCACCACTTTTTGCTGTGCTGGGAAATCTGGCCTGGCTTGGCCCTGCCTTAACAAAAACCCAAGCTGGAAAGCTAGGGGGGAGGGGAGAGGAGGGGGTGCCTGGCAAAGGGACTCCTTTTCCACCCACCTCCCACCAGAGTTCCTAGCACAGTGAAAAGCGATGCAGGGACCTTGCACTGCTACTGTGGGCTGCAGCTGGAGGATGGGAGCCCCCCCACCATGAGGCCCCCCACAACACAGCTTGCTGGCTGTTATCCAGCCACGGAGCCAAGCCAGGTCTGCATGGCAGGGGGGCTCTCTTCCCCCTCTTCTCCCCCCCCCACCTCTGCTGACAGTGCTCAGCTGGAGGGGGATAGAGCTAAGGGGGGCACTCTGGTAGCTTCCTGGGAGGCATGTGGGAGTGCCCCCCCCACCTGCTAGCCTTGGCCAGTGCAGGCAGAGACTGAGCCCCCTCACTGAACAGCTCGTCTGTTTGGTTAGAATTCACTCTAACTAATAGCACTTTGGCTCAGTACAGACAGTCAAAAAGCCCAGGGCTGAATCGATTCAGCCTTTGCAGGTTAGTCTAAGCTTTGCAGATGCAACCAATAAGCAAGTGAACAGACATTCAGTTTTGATTCTGGAAATGCAGCCACTTGCCTGCTGTGACCCAAGCCAGAAACCGGGGACACTAGAGCAATGTTTCTCAACCCAACCCAAAAGTGGGTCGGAAAAATATATGAAAGGATCACAAACAAATTTTTAGAATGGATTCTCCTTTTAAAGGAGAAAAACATGGGAAACCATGCGTTTTCCCTCACAGGCCTCCATGCCCAACACACTAAGGGGTTGGGGCCTAGGGGCAGCAGGTTGGGAGTGAGGGGCACAGGCATGACCAGGGGGCAATTTTCTACTTAAACTATTTACTGGGTCAGGATTGGCTATTGATGTTTACAAATGGGTCCTGGTACAAATAGTGTTGAGAACCACTGCGCTAGAGCACACCTCCCTGCTGGGCTGGAGCAGACAGCTTCAGCCAAGGCTAGCCTGCCCACCCTGCAAGGGTATGGTTGTGGGGGAGGTGCAAAGTATCCTGGGATGCTGGGTTAATTTGAATCTGGAGGTGATCTGGAACAGAAGTTCAATAAACCAATTTAACCTAAATCAGTTAAGCCTGATGCTACATCCAGGTTTATCTTAAACCAGTTTGGGCCATTTTGAAAGTGGTTTATGTGCACTGCACATCTATTGTGTTACAGATTTGAACTGGTTTCCAATCACTTACACTGGTTTATGCGTAATTTCTGTTTCTAGCCTTTAAGTAAAGTGCAATAGAATGCTTCTCACCAGGGGATTTTTGAACATCTGTACTTAGCCTAAAATGTCAGGAAATATTTTCTCTTCCTACGTGTGCATTTTTGTTTTTAATAAATATTTGGCCGATTCTGCAGTCTGCATTGGTAAGTAACATTTGCTTCTTTTGAACAGGACAACTCATAAAAGTACCAGTCTTTGCAAATAATGGTTGGACATTCAGGCTGTGTACTTGCATTAATTAAGGGCTGATGTTGTCAGTTTAGCAGAGTAAAGATATTTGGTGATGCAGCCTGAACTGGCTGAGCTCTTCTTGTAGGTGATTATTCCACAAGCAGCAGAACAGATAATGAAAAACCTGGCAGGGAGAATTTAATAGGAGAAAAGCACGGGTTTACAAGTGAGTCATCTTGTAATACTGGGAGCAATGAGTTCGATGCATGGTGTGTTTATGACTGGATGAGTCAGAAGATGGAAATGTAGAGCTACAGTTTTCCAAGTTTACTCTTTGCAAAGAGACTTATAGGGCCCACTTTGGTCCTTCCTTAGTTCCCCTTGAAATCAGTGGCATTGCTCAAGGAGTAACTCACACTTCATTGTGAGTAACGCCATAAAAACTTCGGCCCTCAGGAAGAATGAGACATAACCATCCTACGTGGATGAATGATTCAGAAGTAATCAGAGCCCTTCCTTGAGCCTTCACCCACTTTCCTCCAGAATAGATCAACATTTTATTAAGATACTGAATGATATATTTTCCTCTTCCTCCTGGGCTCCAAGTTGGAGCCTGCCAGGTCAAAATAGGGCATCAGTAGTAGTGCTTAGGGCTGTATGGAGAACAAACACTTTATTTTGCAGAGGAATATAAGATTTCAGAATTTGGTGGTGACGTTAGGAAGAGAAACCTGAAATTTAAGAGATTCATAGCAAATGAAAATTCAGAGAAAAAATGGTATCAGATTGATTGAAACATTTCCCTTGACAAAACTGGCTGTTTTGTTTCAGTTTTGCCTTTAAATGTTATATCATAATACAGAGAACAAAAGCAAACCCAAACCTTTATTCTACAAATGTCACAACAGGCATTTTTGACACTGTCAGGGTTGTTTTCCCTTTGTGGTTTCCTGAAACAAAATGGAAAATGGCCATTTCAGTGGAAAATGGCTCAGTCTAAGTTTTCTGTCTGGCACTAGTAGTGCTCCTCTAATGATTCTTCCAAACCAATTTACTGTACTTGAGAGGTTTGTACATGTTAGGCAAGCTCCAGAGAACCATTCAAGAATTTGGGAGCAGCACCAAAAGAACTCAGACTTCTTCTTTGGAGATTCCTTCATTACTAAGGTGGAACAAACTAAAGAACAAAGGAAGCCCTTAGTACAAACAGGGCAAGTGATGTAGGATGCAGCACTAGATGCAGACAAAATAAATGAACAATCCTAGTGATCTGAACAAATGCAATCCTAATTTCCATTGACAGTTGCAGTTGTAAATATCATGCCACTGTACATGTATTAGGCTGAAACAGCCATTTCAGTAGCAATGTTTTAAGATAGGAAAAACAGAAGTATAACTCATTTAAGGGTAGATGTCTTAAATGGCAAGTTTGATAACAGCAAGAGCTTGGAATAGATGTAGAATTGCTGCACAGATGAACTGCCTGATGTTCATTGCCAAGTGTATTTGTTCTCCCAAGATAATCTACTTGTAAAGTTCAAGAATATTAAATCAGTACCTTCACTCCCAAGTGGTTGACGTATGTATCAGTTTTCTCAGCTTTCAAAAGAAGACTTGCTTGACTTACTGCGAGAGGCTGCTCTGAGGGTAACAGACTCTGAATTTTCCCTGTTAAAATTTGCCTAACTTGTGCAAATACACTGAAAAGGTAAGGAACAAGGTCCTGGGAGGGTATACTGTACCACCACTGCTAGGCCTTTTTACTTATGTGTTTATTTTATTGCATTCTTCAGTATAGTGTTGCCATACTTCACAAAAAATAATGAGTTTCTCCCCAAAACATCCCTGCAAAACAATATACCCTTCTATAGATAAGGGAAACAGAGGGTAGGAGGGGAAAGGGAAAGTGGAGAGGGGGATGCAGTGTTAGGTGACTGGTCCAAAATTAAAGAGGAAATTTATGACAAGGATAATAATATAACTACAGCTAGACCACCAGTAAATTACATTTTCTGCAGCACATGTGTTTGAAATGTCAGCAACTAAGTAGAGTTAGAGCTTGTGGGAGCCTTAGGCAGCCTGGCCAACTAATAAAGCTGGTGATGTGTCTAGAACACATGGGCATCTGGCAGCAGGTTGTACAAGAAGTCAATGGTAGTCTTTAGAGAATCAGCCTCCAGCCCCCTGTTGCATTCTGTCTGTCCTTTATCACATAAACAGAATAGCTCCAGAGATCTCTGTTCAGCTCTTACAACTCTGTTTGTCTCCCCTCTTCCTCCCTGCCCCTTCCTGCCCTTCCTCGGCATGCCCATGGCAATGAGAGTTAGAACATATCCTTGTCTTTCTCAATTATTGCAAGAATTTCCCCCCTATTAAGTTGCATATAGAATTGTGACAAGCACACTGAATGGAAGGGTGGCTTCAAAATACAGATGTTCCATTGCTCTCCTCCCATCCTCCTGTGAACACCTGATCTGTTTAGTAATGCACTGTTAAAGAGATAGGAGATGGGGTGCTCCATGGAACACCTGAGTCACTATGCAGAGGAGATGAGGCTGCCTGTTTCCAAAGCTATTGGCTAGTTTTTCTGCTGCTGTGCCTCTCTGTTGCTAAGGCAGGTTTCTCACCAAGTAAGTGAGGATTACACAGAGCAAATGTTCAAAACAAATGATCTGGCCATTATAAGAAGCTGGTTTCTTCAGGGTAAAACAGATTGGAGGATGATCGAGAAAGATAAGGCACTTGGGAAGCACTGTAGAGAGGGAGATCTTTGTGTGCAAAGGCAGTTACTATGTGGGCGGTTGTAATGGCTGTCCTATGCGGTCAAATGGGAAGAAATGGGAGGTGATATTGTAACCTCTCAAAGGTGTTTTCTTGCAAACTGTTGAGGCTCCCTCAGTGCCATTAAAGTCAGCAATAGTGGAAGGGGCTCAAAAACTTCCCAGAAGTTCTCAGCGGCATCTTGTGGGCTCCAGATCAGCTGGAAATTATAAAATAAAAGGAGAATATGACTCTATGCCTTCTGTCCAGGGCTGCTTAGCAGAATAAGGGCCACTTGGTTTGCTAGGCACAGACCAGAAATCTTTGAAGTGACTGTGGGACTGAGCCACTTAACTGAGGATTCCATCCATTTGGCTACGAGTGGCTTGTTTTGCTGGGTTTCCCTACTTGGGGTGATGGCTGTAATAGGTCCATCCTGAAGATGCAATTCATTTTTACTTTCTTGATCTTGCACCTCAGAACTGCATATGGGAAGTTCTGATGTGGCAATCAGGGCAGTTGCCTTTCTGTCACACTCCCAATAATCCTCTCTCCAATCTCTTAGTAATTGTGCTTGAACTGTACCCCAGTAGTATCAATATAGGTAAGATGATAAAACAAAGCAATTTAATGCTATTTATGACATCACTCACTGAGACTATGGGTGTTATCTGTTGGTACTTCTTAATATTTTATTTAAGAATCTGAGGAAGGTAAAAAAATAATTAGGCAATCTGAATATAAGTCAACCTGATTCACTGTAGGCAGCATGGCAAAAGTGGCTCTTTAAGAAGGGCTAATACATAACAGGGTATGGGCCTAGTTGTTGAGAAGTTGTATCATGCCCAGGAACTACATGGAGAAAGCATGAGGCGATTATGTGAGATCTGGGCAAACAGGCAGGTGAAGATGAGCATGGACAGCATGAGGGTAGAATGGGGTATAAATTGGTCAGGAAGAAATTCAGGCTGGAAATCAAAAGAGTTTCTAATCATCTGCAAGGTTCTCGAAGGTTCTGGGAGAGCCTTCCAATGTGGGTAGGAAGGGCAACCCCACCCCTAATTTGCTTTTAATTCACAGGCTGCTTCTGCTGCTGTACAGGGTCCCCACACGTGTGCTGCTGCTCTCAGCACAGGCAGCTGCTGTAAGGTACTGAGCTCCCCAAGGACCACCAGTCTGCTGTCCCCCTCCCCTAATCAGTACCTGGGGCTGGTGCCCAGCTTGCTCACTCATCGTTGCAGTACTGATCAGACGTGCTAGCAAAGGACTCTACTCAGTGAGCCAAAAGGTCCCTTCCAGTTCTATGTTTTCCAAGTTTCTTACTTTCAGAGAAAGAATCTAGAAGTCTCATAGTCTTAATGGGATCTGACATGGAAAATTCAATTGTGATTGATATTGTAACAGACCTTCTATTACAAGATTGTGTGGAAATAGTATATATCTGAGGCTGAACTATTAAAAAAAGCTACAGCCCTATCTGGTAGTCTTTGCAGGCAGAAGCCATGGCCTGACTAGATACCTGGACTATTCTCTTGCCCCTAGAATTGGTCTTTCCAGATCAAGGTTGAGGCACAGTGATAAAACAGTATGTGAAGTCATGCTTCTGTTGCCAGTCCTGTACCTCCTTGACTGCTTCATTGTTCAGGGCTGTCACTTTGCTACCTTTTAACAAGCATTAAATTTCCTGGAAAAAAATGGTAAAAAATGGTAACCTATTTTCAGCAACTTCTGCTGTCAGCATCCTGTCTGATCTGACAAGACTCTTGTGCTAAGGGTATAAATGTTTCTATGGCTAAAATCTTTTTCTTCCCACTTTGATGGTTAGTGAACTGATTCTTTTGTAAGCTTGTGAATCCTGCTGCTCATTTAATACAAAGCAAACCATGTACTGGGCTGCATGGGGAGGGCTTCTGCCTGAGATGCTGAATGCAGGCTAAACAGCCTTTGGCCCTTTGTGTATATGGGTTAGTGGCTATTCCCAGAAAAGAGGCAATTGGTATTCTGTATTTACAAGCTTTACAGAATATTCTACTTGCCTGTGAAATACTTGGCATGCAACTGGTAGTACTGGTATGTAAATAATACTCATCCCTGGGCTTTAGCTCTTTGTCATAATCCAAGAAAGTGACTTAGGTGCTGAAACACTGAGCACTGCAATGCCTAACCTTTTGGTACCCTGTGGGCATGCAATTAGCATGCCTACCCAATGCATCCCCTGAAGGGTGCTGAGTGGAAGTGTGCCTACATCCTGTTTGGGTGCAGATGTGAACTAGATGTTGTATTATAAAAAACAAGGTGCTTCTGGGTGTGAGCAGGGGAAACTGGTAGAATGTAAAGTTCAAAAACTGAAGCACCTATAAAGCAGCAGTCCACCCACACCCCCTGCATAGATCTGGGGTGCACCCCCGCCCCCATGCTTGCCCAGGAGCGCACGCAGTGGTAGGAGCCACCCTTCCCTCATCCCTGTTCCCCTCCCAAACAAGCCCTCTGCTGCTCAGCTGGGCAGTGCCTGTTGGTGCCCCTTTACTTCAGTGCCCAAGGCAATCACCCGCTCATCTCCCCTCCCCCCTTGCTATAGCACTGGAAAGCAGCCCCCCTGCATTCAGAATATGGACTTGAAGAATTAATTCCCTGGCCTTTCTTTGAGAGAGATATCACAGTCCTAGACACTGGTTATTATGATTTTTATTGGCATTATTCATAATATGAAGATCTAGAATAAGAAAACTGACAGAGTTGTGATGAAGGATCTGCAGAGATTTACTTTCATATTAGATAATATTCTAAAAGTGGCTTAAATCTCCTTCCCCAGGTAAGCAAGTATTCTAAATGTCACCAGTGTTTACACTGTTAGCCGAGCACTCACAGTAACACTGATCTGTGTTCTTACTGTCCTGCAGATTTATCGCTTGGAAAAAATACCTCATTATCTCTAGCAGTAAATTCCTTTCATAAATAATCTCGTGTATTCTGAGTTTGCATACACTCTAATGAAATATAATACTACTCTAAGTGCTTTAATGCCTCTGATTCATTCTCCCTCCCAACCTTCTGGTAACCCTCCTCCAAGCCCATCGAAGTGTAGCTTTCTTCATAATCTAAGAACTCTAAACAATTTGCATCTGTTATGACTTCTTTCTGTGTGCTGCAGCATACAGGCAAAGCGGTATCTTTCTGTGTTGAGTTCACATGTAGTTTTCTTCAGAGCATGAATGATGCATGCCTCTGGCTGGGGGCTGGGGGACACAACGACCGCCCACAGGTGGCAGCGGTGGCAGCGGCGAGCGGTGAGCAGGGAGCTCCCACAGGCAGCCACCGTAGTGTCAGCAGTTGAGGGGGGAGCGGGGTGGGGAGGATGGTGAGCACCAACCAGTGGTCGGTGACCACCTGCAGATGCCAGCAACAGTGATCTATGACCACCTGCAGATGCTGCTGCCAGTGTTGGTGCCAGGGGGAGAGAGCTGGCGAGCAGCAGTGGCCGATCGCAGGGCATGCACTGCCAATCTCAGGGGGTGCACATGCACCCATGTGCACCCCCTATGCATCGCCAGTGCTAGAGAGGAAACCCATAAGCTCTTTTCTATGAAGACCTTACTGTTTTAAATCATCTTCTGGATTGTTCTTTGTTCCTGGAAGAGCAGAACAGAAAACTACATTTAAATAGCAATAAGTGACACCAACAGGAACCAGGGTAAGAAGTAAGACCCATGTGGTCCTCCTTGTCCATAATGGGACTTTTCCAACAATGGGTAACCCTAAAAAAGACCAGAAAGATTCCGTAAACAGTTTAACAGCAAAGTAAGAAATAATCTGATCTCCATGAAGGTCTTCTCTTAAACTCTAATAGTTAGAGTCTGGAATATGAGGTGTTACATTTCTTCCTTTCATTTTTAAATCACCAGTTGTAACCCCTGATATTCTTGTCATCCATATAAATCTAGTCCCTCTTTAAATCTTGCCATGTTCTTGGCCTCACAAGCCACCTGAAGCACTGGCTGTCTAATTATGTGTTTTGTGAAAGAGTATTTTCTTTCATCAATTTTGAATTTGCTGCTCTTCAATGTCATTGATTTTTTTTCTGCATTCTGAGACAGGAAGAGCATAAGTTTATTCTGTTCAATTTTTTTTTAAGAGACAAAAACAAAGTGGAAAATAGAAGGGAGGAAGACCAGTTTTTTTCCCAAAGAAGTAGAAAATCAGAAACCTTGTACTGCTTCCCAGTATAGTCAAGGTAAAGAGATTTGGAAATCCAGCCGATTGTGATTTGTGGCCAACCTTTGCCAAATCCAAAGGCAGGGAAAAGGGCTCAAGGATACACTACTCCTTTCCTCTGTGGTCTGTCACAGGCCAGCTGGGCACTGTGAATGTATCAATTTTATCATAGGCCAACTGGGCTGTTTGATTCACTTTCGGATCAAGGAGGCAAAGTTGGGAGTGAAATAAAGGCAAATTTATTATAGCTTACACGCACACAACAGTTAACATAAAGATAAATGCGATAAGCAGATAATGCAGTATTAAAGAGCTAATAGTAAATAATAACAACAGATAGATAGATCAATCTGTCGCAGGCCAACTGGGCACTGCAAGGGTATTAGCCACTGGGCCTTTCAAAACAACAGATAGACAGACATGGGTTGGCAACTTATCGATAGTCCCTCAATGCCAGGTGCGCGCCAAGTGATACCAGTGAAGTCAGGCGGCCCCAATGATCGACGCTGTCAGAGGGATTACCAGGGAAGGTCCCTTGATCAGGATCCGATCCTCCACACACCGGGAGTCTGGGGTCCGGGCATGGAACAGAAATGACCATTCTGTTCCCTCTTTCCTGCTGGTTACCTGATGCATGTGCTTTTTATACCTAGTCTTATGTTAATCTGTTGGCCTCAGGGCCACTCATAACATTGCCCTATAGCTGTTATCCTATGGGATTGAAAGGTGTTAAAATTATCATAAAAGGTTACTACCCAGACTCGGGTTTATCCAATAAGCAAATGTGATGCAGCACTTTAGGTTTGAAATTGACATTGCTCCGCCTAAGTTCCAGCCCCTTCTAGGCTTCATTTGAATATGCTTTCTTGGGATATGCTTTCCTGGAATGCGTTGGGTGTGCCAAGCAGTTAGATCCAGTTTTTATTGCTAAGGCTGAACCCTGAGCAAAAAACCGTTAGGCCAGCTAATCTCACAGCTACAGCTTTACCTATGGGACCCAGTCAGTTCCATGAACAGTTCATTTATCATTTTGCTTAAACTTATGACAGACAAGTTACATTTGCAATTTACAAACTTACAAGCTTATATTAACTAATATTACCTGTTTAGGCAAAATACTGAATGCCTCCAAGAAGCACATATTATTGCTTGTTAGTCCCTCTGGTTCTGGCTGTTACAGTGGCCCCATGCATGGACTAGGTACAATCCCATTATTTTTACTCCTCTAGCACCTGGCAAAGGAGCCCTGAGAGGCAAAAGAGCCTCCTCAGGGGATGCCAGGACCTACTTCTGCATCCTTCTGCAAAGCTGAGCTCCCATGGCAGTTGAGGAGAAAGCACAGGGTGCACCCATTCAAAGGGTGAAACGGTTCTCACCTCAGCATACACTGACCTATCACTCCTGAATGAGTTTTGGATGAGTGAAGTAGAATGCTTCCAAGGCTGCTGATAGTGGGCTTTGTGTCTGCTATGCCCATTTGCACACACCCCTATTTTGTTTGCTGTTTTGAGCATTCCTAAGAATCTAACTAATAGCATGAAGGTTTTGGCAATGGTCCACAAAGGAAAATGAGGAACTCCTGTGGTGTGTTCATAACTTGTTCTGCATCTTCATTATTTGTGTTTCTCCTTTTTAAACTGCTGTACTATCAGTGCCACCTGACTCAGATGACCAGTCACATATCACAAGCAAGTAACAAATAATGAATAGCCAACCCAGCAAGTTTACCAAAAGCTCATAGGCAGAAAATTGATCATCTGAACTCTTAAAAATATTGTTGTGAATGGCCAACACATTGTCATAGACCAAGATCTGTTCACAAAATTTCTGTGAATGGAAAGCAGGAATAAATTTGCACTGAATATAATTTACAATGAATAATTCAAACAGCTATAATACTAACCAAACTTAAAATAATGTAGTGAGGCTTAGTTAATGGACCACCGTGCCTTATTCAAGGGATCCATCCCACTGAACTCTCTGGGGATGTTTTCATAAGTAATATAAGCATTTGGACCAATGTTTATAAAGTGGTGTGAGACCCTTACATGAGGGAAATGGAAATTACTTATTTAAAATCCATGTTATAAACAGCTCCATGAAATAAAAAAAACAGTGGAGAAAATCATAAGTATACTTTTCACTACACTTTAGACTACAGAGTTCTATCATTTCTTTATTTCTCTATTAGTGACTCCAGCCAATATTAAGAATCTCTTTCTTAAAATAAATGAACACTAGGGATATACTTACAAGGCAGTGGGTGGAGATGTGAAACCAAATGCTACCTTGTAACTGCTCAGCACATCTCAGTAGGAATCATGAAGCTGGATCCCTGTATGCAGACAAAGTACCTCTGAATATACAGAAGCGGGAACTTAAATAAACAAGGTTATGTCTATTCTAATTGTCAGAAACTTGATATGTGAAATCACACAATAACAGGAACTTCCATAAAAATATTTTTGTTCTTTCATTTTAGTATATATATTCGTGTAAATATATAGTCACACAAGATAGATAATTGTATAATATGGCTCTAACACACTAATTTTCGTTTAACGAATCACACCCAGAGAATTTAATTTTCACTTGTATAATCTGCATGAGAAAGGCAGATATCTCTGTAGAAAGAGATCACCACAGCAGAAAAATCCCTTTCAGCATCAGGGCTGAGACACACACCAGACAAGAAAAGCAGAACAGATGACTGCTGATAATGAAAATGGAAATTGAATGACAGTTTACCCTGTCATTTCCCCTGAGCTCTCCCAGGAATATTTTTGTGAATGACTAATAGAGCAGCGGCAGCTGTTGCTGCTGCTGCCCACAGGAACCGATAGCTTATCAGGAGGGGTGAGTCACCAGCCTGATTTGGTATGCATTTGGAAATGTCAAGAAATTAACACGGCACTGCTGCAGCAATATGAGGCAAACCTGCCCTAGTGACTGAATCTCCATATTTTTAGTTCTGTCTGAACAGGTTCAGTTTATTGCTTTTAACTAACCTGCAATTGGGAAGCTACCTATATCAGCCATTTGGGTTTCCCCTGTAGCCTGTGGGTTTGAATGTCTGAATAATAACCCCAGACTCTCATTTTGTGGCAATAAAATGCTTTTACCACTACAAAGTTTTCTTCCCAAATGCTGATTGCTAATAATGTTCATATTTTGACCTGCGCTTTATATCTGTGAAAAAGCAACATATAAATCAACCGCAAAATGTGCAGTTCATGTGCTGTAGTTTAAAATGTTATTCTTTTTGGATTTTTGTACTTCAGAGTGCACCCTTTTGAGCATTAGGGTGATACTCAGGACTGTGATTCAGCAATAAAGAGCTTGGTGTGACTCCAAACAGAATACAAGAGATATGTAAAGAAAGGAGCATCAAGTGCGTTGTAAAGCATCCGGAAACTCACAGCAGCTTTGGAATATGTGTCTGTAAGCATCCTGGAGTTGGCACCTAGAGGCTTGATTCACAGTTGTGGGTTCAGAGCGATTGGGCCATTTGCACTTTTTGCAGGGGGAGCTGTGCTACTGGGTGAGCAACTGGTGTTTCTGCTGCTGCATTCCCAGGAAGTGAGAGAGGAAAATGCTTTGGTTTCATTGGGAATCCACAGAACCTTGCCAGGGGAAGAGGCCCAAGGGAAAAACTCAAGTCAATGTGTAGAATGGGAACTATCAGTCTCTCGCATGATCATGTTTTGCTCATCAGTGAGTGGCACTAGACTTGAGTCTTCCCTACCTCAGATGTGAGGTTGGTAGAAAAGGGTAGCAAGTGTACCTCACTATGCGTTTGTAAACTAACCTTGAATTTCAGCAGTGATAGTGCCAACTTGTATATGGAGAAATTATTTCTGTTCTCGTTTATTTCCTTGCTGTAAGAATAACATCATTCAGACTGAAAATAGATGGCTGCTCTTTGTGCTAATATTACAAAGCGGGTCTGAGAAGCAGAGCTGAGGGGTTTCTTTGCAGAAAAGTGCGAATAAACTTTTCATGAATTTGTATTCAACTTGATTTTATTGAAATATATGAAGAAAAACTTAAAGCAAAAACAGAAGTAAAGGAATAGTCTTAAATAAGTGAATTTGCTGATTTTTTTCATTTCAAAATATTTTGAGGCTAATTTGTAAATAAATTTTACAAATTCAAAAATGAAAATAATGGCAATGATAATCCTTGGTGGCGAGTCACCTCCTAGAATTAGGCACCTAAACCAGGTCAGCTGTTTATATAGCTCATGCCTTAGGCGCCAAAAACTCCACTTACTTTTTGTTGCTCATAATTAATACCGCTCTTTCACTCCATCTGCGTTTTCCTGTGGATCCAGCTGTCTTTTGTACATGTACTCCACTGGTCTTCCACTCACCAAGGGCTACTTTCAACCCTTCAGCTGTAGGAACTGGCAGGTAGCAGGTGTTAGATATACTGTGTCATGCTAAAGGGGACAGGCTGGCAAGACTGGCCTGCTGTTGCTTCATTTGAGAATCCCACTAAGGAATCTCTGGAACTTTCGTTTGAGCAAGGCTCTGAGCAGCTTCTTAATGGTGGAACAGTGACTGTCCTTTGGTGTCTTTGCACACGCTAGATGGAGGAAAGTTAGTTTCTTTGAAAATGTTGGTGCATCTGAATAACGTATGCAGGCAGTCAGAGAAGGATGGGTGCCCAAGTACTTCAAGTATCTGGGTCAGAGTTACTTAAAGTAAATCCCAGGTTTTTGTCATTTTTCTTGTATGTGACTGAACAGCCTTATGTCACTGTTCCAGGAAGGCAACAGCTGTTCTTTTACTTGTCAGAACTGCAGCTTCAGGTGCTTGGATATTATGTTAATAAAGGTGATATAGGTAGCTGAATAGATAGCTCGTAGGCTGTAAAGCTTCTTGTCATCTTCCCTCCCCACAATTCATAATACAAAGGTTCAGTGTTTTCGGGGCACAAAATGCTACAAAAGATTAAGAAATGGCAGTACAGGGAATTAAAATAATAAGTTAAACATCATTATATTTTCTGTAACTGCCTTTCAGGACAATAATATATCAGCTGAAAAAATGAATATGCTTGCAGCTAAATGGGGTCTTACGTTAGCACTTGAGTAGCACAAGATGTTTTTGTTTGACTCTGCTTTTCATCTCCAGTTCAGAGCCAACACACGTTGGCAGGGGCCAAAAGCTATTAGCAACAGATGTCTGTGTTCATGATGTTTTCTGTCCTGCATCTTTTGGACAAGTGCCCCCTCATGAGTAATGCCAGTTGGCTTCCTGGCCATGTAGTAGAGAAGTAACTACAAGTGAATGGGAGAGGAGAATGGACTGTTCTTAGAAATGGCCCTTCTAAAAATTTTTAAAGCCAAAATCTCCTACGCAGGTGGAACCATTTGGGCACAGCTTAAGCCACATCTTCCAATGCTATACTTGTGGACAAACAGAGGCTTTGCTTCAGCTAGGGTACAGCAAAAAATATGTTTAACTTTAGGTACCTGATTAGTTCCAGTCTCTTCGTTTAAATGATTTGCTGAATCAAGGACTCAGTGTTATCAACCCGATGCAGACAGCAATTTTTTTAGCTTAGAACAGTTCCTGGCACTTTCATATCATGAAAGCAAAGCCACTTTGCAGAAAGAATCTAGTTGTGCAACACTGTATACCTAGCAAGTTGATGGTGGCCAGTTCTCTATCACTGGTTAGAGGATGGGGTTCAGTATTTCTGAAAATCAGGTGACCTAAGCTGGGCACCCAAAAATGACTAGTTATTTTCAAAACTTTAGACCATCCATCCTTGGTTTAAACTTTTTGATCTTCCTGGGTATACTGTATCTCCCTTGCTTGGATTTAAATATCTTTGGGCTAGGGGCTGGCCTGTGTCCTGTGTGCTCCAATACAACAAGCACATTACTGATGCTTACAAAAAAAAAAATCTATCATTATTATTATGTTATTAGGTCGTTAGATATTTGTCTTGAGTGCTGCAACAGCAAATTAGAATCAAGAACATAATATTTTTAATGGAAACAGTAATACAGTTCTATGATTAACTTATCTTATGAGTTGATGCTAACATGAAAAAAGCATTTTCAAGACCACTGAAGAACACCTTTAGAGCTGAAAGGAATTATTTTAATCAAAGTACTGTAGCTAATTGCGATCTCAACACTTTAATATCTGTACTAACAATCACATTTCATGCCAATAATGTATTATGTGTCTGCTAATGCCATTAACTGCCTTGCCATCTGCTTTTTACTTTCAAAATGGCCAAAAAAAAGCTACAATCAAAGTGATGATCTCAGCAAATCACTTGCTAAATTGAACTGCCTTCTCAACATGAAAGAAGACAACCTAACTATTAATCCAACAATGTAAAATTGATAGTTATATAAAATTATAGTGGGTTGGGAACACTCTAGTTGTTATGGAAAAACTATAACACAGCTTAGAATACTAAGCAATTAGTGTGTTTTAAAAGTAGAACAGTGTGCTTCAGAGCATGTGATTTTTGTCAGATCACTATACTGTGCTTGGGAAACTTTTCTTTTGACTCCTGTGGGTGCGTCTACACATGCTTTTATGCGTGCCTAAACTTAATGCACATTTGCTTAATGTTCATTAAGACGATTTAAGTGTGTGTCTATGCGTGCACTCGCTAAGGCGCATTAACACTGTGTGCGGACCAACTTGAGACTAAAGTTAGCCTTAGATCAGTTGACATACACAGCAGTAATGCACCTTAGCACATCTACATATGCAAAAGTGGGTATCAAACTTAGGCACGAATAGCCTAAAATTGCCATTTTTAAAATGCATTAAGAGTGCACACGTGTAAACTCATGCCCTTAACGTGCCTTAAAAATGGCTAATGCACCCTAAATCATACATTCATAGATTTATAGACACTAGGGCTGGAAGGGAACCTGGAAGAACTTCGAGTCCAGCCCCCTGCCCCAGGGGCAGAAAATCAACAGGAATCATAGGATCCCAGCAAGATAAACATCCAAATGTCTCTTGAAGGTGTTCAGAGTAGGTGCTTGAACCACCTCTGGTGGCAGTCTATTCCAAACCTTGGGGGCTCGGACAGTAAAGAAGTTCTTCCTTATGTCCAGCCTGAAATGGTCATGGAGGAGTTTGTGACCGTTTGACCTTGTCATCCCTTGGGGTGCTCTGGTGAACAGACATTCCCCCAGATCCTGATAAGCACCCTTGATAAACTTATTGGTGGCCACCAGATCACCCTTGAGCTTGTGCTTTTCCAGGCTGAAGAGTCCCATGGCTCTCAGCCTCTCATCATAAGGTCTGTTTTCCTGACCTCTGATAATGTGCATAGCTCTTCTCTGTGCTCTCTCAAGCTTCTCCACATACTTTTTGAATTGTGGAGCCCAAAACTGGATGCAGTACTCCCACTGTGGCCTCACCAAGGCCGAGTACAACAGGAGAATGACATCCTGGGATTTGTTTGAGAAGCAACTGTGGATGCAAGCCAGCGTTTTGCTTGCTTTACTAGCTGCAGCATCACATTGAAGGCTCATGTTCATCTTGTAGTCAATCATGAACCCCATCAGGTTCTTGTCCGCCCATTTCCTGAGTCTGTCAAGGTCTGCATGGATCACCCTCCTGTCCTCAGGTGTGGACGCTTTACCCCATAGTTTGGTGTCATTGGTGAACTTGGCCACTCCACTTCTGACACCAATGTCTACATCATTGATGAAAATGTTAAAAAGTATAGGCCCAAGGACAGAGCCTTGAGGGACCCCACTGGTCACAGCACACCACGATGATTGACTTCCATCCACCACCACCCTCTGGGCCCTACAACAGAGCCAATTCCCTAGCCAGCAGATTGTGGTGAAGCCGATGCCGCAGTTTGCCATTTTTGCGAAGAGGTAATGGGATACCAGATCGAAGACTTTTTTAAAGTCAAGATATATGACATCAGTCTCTCCCCCCTTGTCCAGGCCATAGGTCACCTGGCTGTAAAAGGAAATGAGATTGGTCAAGCAAGACCTACCCACAACAAACCCGTTCTGGCTATCCCTCAGGATGTTGCCATCAGCCATTCTGTCAAGGATGGCCTCTTTGATAATCTTTTCCAAGACCTTCCCCAGGATAGAGGTGAGGCTGATGGGCCTGTAGTTTTCTGGATCCACTTTCCTCCCTTTCTTGAAGATAGGCACCACATTGGCCTTATTCCAATCTTCAGGCACTTCATCAGAGCACCAGGAGTTCTCAAAGATCCGTGCCAGGGGCTGAGCTATGATGCTTGCCAGCTTCTTGAGAACCCTCAGGTGTAATCCATCAAAGCCAGGTGACTTGAATATATCCAGCCTGTCAAGGTGTTCCTTCACTGGGTCAGCTTTGATGGAGTGTAAGGAATCTCCCTTACCCGGGCCTCCCTGTCCTGTAGTGGGCAGGGGCGTCCCATGGGACTGGTGGAAAACTGATGCAAAGTACCCATTTAGCAAGTTTGCTTTTTCCTGGGTGTCAGTTGTCCCATCTGGTTTAGCAGGGGTCCAATCTTGCCCTTGCTTTTCCTCCAGCTCCCCAAATATCTAAAAAAAGGACTTTTTATTGTCCTTGATAGCTATTTGGACTTCCATCGCAGCCTTGGCTTTCCTGGTTTGCTCCCTGCAGGTCCAGACCAGTGCAGAGTATTCCTCCTTGGTGGTGGATCCAGTCTTTCATCCTTTGTAGATCTTTGTTTTAAGATGCAGAAAGTCTGCTAGTTCCCTGGAGAGCCAAGGGGGCTGCTGTGCCCTTTTGCTGCCTTTCCTCTGAAGCGGGATAGACTTTGCTTGTGTATCCAGGATTGCTCCCTTGAGGAGCAACCACTCATCCTGGACTCCCCTCTCCTTTGGGTTGTGGCCCTTGAGGGCCTCACCTACAAGCTTCCTTAGCTTGTCAAAGTCAGCTTTCCTGAAGTTGAGGACTTGTGTATTACTGACTTACCAGTTTTATGGTGGATAGTGAAGATGATCAGCTTGTGGTCACTGTCACCCAGCTTCCCTTTGATCATTAGGTCGCTGATTAGGTCGTCCCCAGTTGCCAGTACCAGGTTGAGCAGCGCTTTACCTCTCGTCGGCCCATAGACTTCCTGTGTCAGACAGAGCTAGTCCACGCATGAGAGAAAGCTTTGCAGCCACTCGGATTTGCCCGAGTGCTCTTCGCATGAGGTGTCTGGGTAGTTGAAGTCTCCCATGACAACCATGCACCGGGAATCAGCATGTGTAAATACGCCCTGTGATCACTATACACCTATATGATAGGGTTATGTCTAAATATCTCTATTCTGTTTTTGCTTTTTTGGGGGGGGCAATCTTTCAATAATCCTTTTATGAGAAGGTTTTCCATAGGCTTATGGTTACAGGTACACATAGAATTCCTAGAAGGGTTAAATCCCATTCTCTCCTTCTATCACTAACAGAGCTGTGAGAAAAATTTCAGTTGAAACTTTGTTCCAAAAGAATGCAGAACCATATTGATCAAAATATTATGAATTCTTGCAGAAAGAAACACAAAAATACTCCAAAAATCTCAGCACTTTGTTTGAACATTTATAAACAAAACATTTGCATCTTTCATTGTGAGAAGGTGTTTTATTTTTAAATCTACACTAGTTTAATTAAAAGTATAATAATAGATCTTAAAAACAAATGAAACATTTTGTTTTAGGAGACATGAAACAGTTGAGTCAACTTGAGAGGAATGTTTTCCCCTTAATTTTCGATTCAACAAAAGTTTGCAGAAAAAAAAATACAACTAGAGTCTGTTGGAGGAAGAATGTCCTTCCACCTGTTAGCCCAGCAGCCTAGTGCAAATGAGTAAGAGACCCAGATCCTAGCCCTCTCCCTAAGCCAAGCTAGGTAGGTCTCACAGCCCCCTTCAGTTGAAAATGGCCCACCAGGCAGCCAAGAGAGAAAGATATATGGAGCCAGAAGGCAAACACATAAGAAGAAGCCTGTGCCTATGTTTCCAGGGGCTGGGCGCTGCCCTGAAAAGAAGGGTGTTCTGGCACTTGACCTCTTCCTAATGATGTGTCTGCATTTTGCATGAAATAGTCATCAGACAGGCAGGGAGACTCTTCATTGCTGCTTCTTTTTCTTTTGTCTATATACCACATTTGACTATTTTGTTACACATGCATGCGCTTATTTATTATACTTTGCAAGATCTTTCATTCTACATGTGCCTTTGAACAGTGGGTATTGCAGCAGGTGTTGCATAGTCTGAGGCTCTGTGCCACAATTACAGGAGCCTGAACCAACAGTATAGCCCCAGTTCTTCTTTAGTTCTTGGAACAGCCAGCTCAGGTGATTCAGGCTTCACTGCTTTTGCCATGGTTCATCAGCCCCTGCTGGCAAGGACTCAGCTGCTGGAATGTACATGTTTTTGGCTGTCAGGTATTTTCTTCAGCCTCTCATTCCACATCTGTAGTCATGTCTCCTTGGAGTTGTGTCTTCAATGCTGAGTAAATATAGGGAAATAATTACAATGATAAATTAAATGAGTTACTTGTTTTATTTCCCCTGAATGTCTATATAGGACTAATAAAGACAGTAATTCTTTCTTCATTTGCTGTTAAAATGAAAATCAAAGACTTAAAATAACAAACTATGAGTGCAACTTTGTATTCATAGTATAGGTAGGAGGACAAATAAGCCTAACTTGTCAGACATGTAAATGTGAGATTTTTCTTTCATCAAGCAGCAACCCTTACAGCATAATGCTCAACAGGTAAAAAAATGCAATTAAAATTAAAAAGTACCTCTATATTCAGAGCGATACCTAAAAAATCATTTGAATCAAAAAAGAATATTAAAAATATATTCACCATTGACATCTGCCTTGTGAGTATTTAATAGGTCAAGTAATGAATAACTACAATTGGAAGAAAGTGTATTCTAAAAGATGGATTTTAAATAAGTTTTACTTCTCAAAGGGCAAACATTCTACAACACTTGACATATGTCATCTCAATGCTACAGTAACTTAACTGTTTAAAATGTAAAGTATGCATTTGTTTATGAAAAACATTCACCTCTTGGAATATGCTGCCTATTTGGAAGTATACTGGGTGTAACAACACAGTAACTAATTTTCTATGGCACTAAACTCAAATATGCAGGTTACACAGCACCCCTGATATATAAAATGTATTTCTTCTTCAATGTCTGCATGTGCCATGCACAAATACTTTTATGAAATATGAGTAAGGTTTAGTATAACAATTATCAAGCAATGCAACTTTTTCAGTAAATCATACAGCTATGTGATCCAAAAAATAAATTATTGTGAGGAAAATTAAATAGACAGCTTCATTAGGAATTTATGCAACTAGACAATGTCATCAAGGTATCTAGCAACTGAAGGGCTAGTGCCTGCATAACGGCAAGCATTCCCTGTGCTATATCAATGGAATTTGAGAATCGTAGGTTTATAGGAAAGTAGAGCTGGAAGGGACTTCTGCAGGTCATGTAGTCTGGTTCCCAGCTCAAAGCAGAAACATCCCTGACTAAGCAATCCCAGCCAAATGTTTATCTAACCAGGTCTTGAAAATTTCCAGGGATGGAAATCCTATAACTTGTCTAGATAACCTGTTCCAATGCTTGACCACCTGCATGATCAGAAAGCTCCTTCTAATCTCCAACCTAAATTTCCTCTGCTGGAGTTTGAGGCTATTACTCTTAGTCCTGTCCACCACAGCAACAATGAATAGTTTATCTCCATCCTCTCTATAATCACCCTTCAGGTATTTTATGACTATTAAATCCTCCTTCCTCTTTTCTTCTCCAGACTAAAAAACCCTAGTTCTTTCAGCCTTTCCTCATAAGCAGGGATCCTGGTTTTCTCTGATAAAAAAACTGCAAACTCTCTGATAAAACCTTCAAAATCAGTGGTTAAAATGAAAGCCCTCCCCCATCCCCTGGCCCTGCTGGTACCCCTTACCCCCCACCCACAGCTCCTGCTCCCCCAGCCCTGCTTGGAGAGGGCTCCCAGCTGCCAGGGCTATGGGACCAGGGACCTGGGTCCACAGCTCCTGTGGCATGAGGCAGAGGCTGCTGCAATGGAGTGGAGCCCAGCTCTCCCCTGCTGCCTGCCCTCTGCAGGCTTGGGCAGTGGGGACGCTGCTCCCTCCACGGCGTGCGCTTCTAGGGGGCAGGGGGGACCCGCACCCCCCATATCTGTGTGTGGGATGGGGACTGCATGCTGCCCACTGCAGGCTTGGGCTCTCACCCTGCTGCCCTCCCCTGGGACCTCTGCAGCCCAGTGTGTGTGACCTGGTGCTGCAAAGAACAGCAGAGCCATGCAGGAAGCTACCTGCTGCTGAGAGCTCTGCACTGCCCTGGCAACATATCCCCTGCATGCACAGCTGCAGCTGGGGCAGCGGCACAGAGTTGCATGCAGGGGATGTGAACAGCACAGAGCTTCCAGCTTCCTGTGTGGCTCCACTGTTCTCTGCAATGTTGGGTTGCACGTGCTGGGCTGTGGAAGCCCCAGGGGAGGGCAGCAGGGCGGATGCCCGAGCCCAAAGTGGGCAGCATGCAGCCCCCACCCCACACACAGATATGGGGGGCGCGGGTCCCTTCTGCCCTCCAGGAGTGCACACAGCAGTAGGGAGCCATCCCTGCCCCCCCCCGCCCCCCGGACAAGCCGCCCACAGCCCCGTCCCACTCTCTGCCAGGGCCCTGTGATGAGCATTGTGGCCCCAAACCCCAGGCACTGCCTGGCTGGGCAGCAGCCGCAGCCCTGCCCAACTCCCTCCCTCCCTGCCTATGGGGACCTCAATTCCAACCCCCTCCTCCTCCTCAATTTACCTGCAGGAGCTGCTCTCCAGGCTGCCTGGGGCCATGTGCATATACACGCACATGCCCCCCCCTGCCTGACTGCCCTCCTCCCACTCTCTCCCAGCCCCTGCAGGCTGGAACTCTGCCAGCCTGCAAGGAGCTCATTGCAAAACTGCAAAATCTGGGGGTTTCTCTGGTAAGATGAAAACTCCGCATTTGCCTCAGGCAAAAGGTAAAATCCATGCTTTATTCTGTTTTTCTGTGGGAAATGGAAACCCGGATCCCTGCTCATAAGTCATATTTCCTAGACCTCTAATTATTTTTTGTCACACTT
>NW_005841967.1:3110035-3117341 GCF_000455745.1 Alligator sinensis | reverse complement strand
TTTCCAATCTGTCCACATCCTTCTTGAAGTAATGTGCCCAAAATTGGACACAGCACTCGAGGTGAGACTCCACCAGTGCCAGAGAAAGAGAAAGAATCACTTTCCTTGATTTGAAGTGACACTTCTGTTAATACAACCCAGTATGCTTTTGGCTTTTTCAGCAACAAGAGTGCACTGTTGACTCATATTCAGCTTATGATCCACTGTAACCTCCAGGTCCTCTTCTGCAGCCTAGCCAATCATTCTCCAGTTTTTATCTGTTTATGTAATTAATTAGTCCCAAATGCAGGACTTTGCATTTGCCCTTGTTGAATTTAATCTAATTGCTTGTAGACCATTTCTCCTGTATACCCAGATCACTCTGGATCCTTGCCCTACCCTCAACCCTTAGGGTCTGCAAATTTACCCAATTTGGTTTCATCCACAAATTTGCTAAGTGTGGACTCAGCACCATCATCCAAATAATTAATGAAGATATTAAACAATGCCAGACCCAAGCCAGACCCCTGAAAAACCCCACTCTATACCTTCTCCCAACTAGATATTGAGCCATTGATGACTACTTGTTGAGCACAACGATCCAGCCAGTTTTGTATCTACTTTACCGTGCTCTCATTTAGTCTGAATTTCCCTAGCTTGTTAATGAAAATATTATAGAAGACAGTGTCAGAAGTCCTGCTAAAAACAAGGTATATCATATCTACTGTTTCCGCCCCGCGCCCGCCATCTGAAGAGCTTGTCACCTTATCATAGAAAGAAATCAGGTTGGTCAGGCACAACTTGCTCTTCATGAATCCATGCTGCTGTTCCTGATCATTCTGTTCTCCAGAGGTGGATCCAGGTGGGGTGCAGTGGCACAGTTGCACCTCCCCACCCTTCATTCTGGCTCCACTCAGACCTTAAAACCAACTGCATGGGAGGGCAGTGGCATATTTATTCATATAGTAATGAGAGAGTCAATTGACTTCATGTCTTATCTCTCTGATTCCTTTTAATTTTTCTCTATTCCACATGTGTTAAAGATCCTCTGTCCTATTTAATGGTTTTGATGTTTCACTATTCGAAGTACCCTTTCTTCTGCAATTCTGTTGTCTGTTAGTCATTTCAGATAACATCCGTTTTCTAGTGCACAGCCCTGAAGACTGTTTTTAGCTCTAGCTAAAAAACGTAACTCAGGTGTGGTAATATTAACTCAGGTGTAGAAATGACTGACAATGAAGTATTAGAGACAGTGAGCACACCTACACATGCGCCGGACTGTGCAGTCGTTACTGTGCAGTCATTTAGTACTTGCTTTAGAAAGTACTAAATGATATGTGCAGCAACCACCATTACTGCGCAGTCCCGGCACTGTACAGGTCATTTCCAATGCTACTGCACAGTAGCATTGGCATCACAGTTTGTACCTGCCAATACTATGTCACTGTAGTGATGAGCTACATTACCATAGTACATTACTATGGCGATGTAGCCTCTCATGTAGACGCGCCAACTGTCAAGATGCTCACGAAGGCTAGATTTTGTTTTATGAATCTGGAAAAGAGATGTATCTTTAACTATAATAGCCACAGGACTAATGATATAACATCTTTTGAGTATTTTTTGCATAGTTGGTTGTATTTTTTTAAAAACTTGATATATTCTAGCAAGTTAGCAAACATTCCAATAGTTGCATTTACTTTTGCTTTGATCTTAATCTGGATAATATAGTACTAGTTCCCTACCATATTAGTAAAGCTTCTAGTTTCTCTAACTAGAGAAATATGTGTTGTATGTGTTATGTGATGTTGTGCCACACCATGTGCCCCCCCACCTTTTCAAAATCCTGGATCTACCCATGCTTTAGATGCCTCAAAGTAGATTCCTGGAGGACCTGCTACATGCTCTCAAAGTCAGACTAACTGGTCAGTAATTTCCCTGATACTTCTTCTTCCCTTTCTTAATGTATTCACCCTCTTCCAGTTGTCTAGGACCTCACCCAGTCTCCACAAAGAGGATAGCCAATGGCTGTGAAATTACCTCAGCCAGTTTCTTCAGTACCTAGGGTGTATCCCATCTGGCTCTGCTGACTTGAGAGTATTTATTTCCTTAAGTAATCTCTAACCTGTTCTTCCACCATACTAATCTATTTGTCTCCTTCCCTAGCTTTACTGTGCTTATCATCTGGTTGCTGACTTTATTCATGAACATTTAAGTAAACAAGGTATTAAATACTTCCTCCTCCTCTGCATCATCTGTAACTAGATTATTTTCTGCATTCTGTAAAAGATCTATGGTTTCTTTGGCCTTTCTCTTACACGTAGAATCCCTTTTTATTGTCTCGTATGTCTCTTGCCAGTTGCATCTGAAATCATGCCTTCCCCCTGCACCTATGCAGTATTCTTGTACTCCTCCCTAGCAATATGACCAAGTTTCCAGTTTTTGTAGGATTCCTTTTTGAGTTTCAGTTCATTGAAGAGATTGCTGTCTAGCCAGGCTGGTCTCCTATTGGACTTCCTATTCTTCCATCACATTGGGATAGTTTTCTCTTGCACCCTTAGTAGAGCCTCCTTAAAGGAGTCCAGGAAAGCTGGCTGCACTTTATTTCCCTTAGACTTGCCTCCCAGGGGATCATGCCCACCAGTTTCCTAAGTCTGTCAAATTTACCAGAGTTTTTGAAGTCCAGTGTCTTTATTCTTCTGTTTTCATTCCTGTTTTCCCTTAGGATCTTGAATTCTGTCATTTTATGCCAAATTAGCTTCCACCTTCTCATTCTCAACCAAATCCTCCCTGTTTGTGAGCAGCAAGTCCAAGAAGTCCCCACCCCTCCCCCGCCAGCAGCTTCTCTACCACCTGTACCACAAAGTTATTCCTAACACACAGCTTGTACACTGCTGTGCTTCTCTCTCAGCAGATGTCACAGTAATGGAAGTCCACTATGAAAGACAGGTCCTATGACTTAAACTTTGGAAAGTTTTGTTTAAAGAGCCTCATCCACCTCTTTATCCTGGTCTGGTGGTGTCCTATAACAGAAGCCCACCCTGCTATCCCCTCTGCTGTTAGTCCCTCTGACCTTGTTCAGCATCAGGTAGGACTTGCTGCTTGATGAGAAACTCTGCTCTTCAATAAAATCACCAATAAAGTTTCCCTGAAAGCTACATTAATATTCAGCTTTAATAAGCTGCCAAAAGCCATTTCTTTTTTACCTTGACTGACAGCTATAGGAAAGTAACCAGGGCTGGAATGCATGCCATCCCAACTCATCACATGACTTTATTTATCACATAGCACAGTTATGAAATTTAAATTCTGCCTTCAAATTGGATTAACACAATAAACTAGTCCCAGTTTTCAGCAGTCCTCCTACCATTTGGATAGTGGGAACCATTGCTTTGCTCATCAGATTAATGGAACAAAACAAGACAAAAGCCCAAGAATGCATTGATTGCCTAATTACTTTTCAGACTTTCTATTAGTAATTCTGTCAATCACTCTTGGAGGTGTCTTTCCTTGTAGTGACCTTTCCTTGTGCTAACTGTGTGGTCCTTAGCCATAATGCCAAATAAGTTCCAACATTTGAGCCTAGTTGTGAATTTTCAAGCTTAGTCTTTCAAAAGGGAATTGCAAAATATCTATTGTCAGCTTATTAGGTTGCACCTGAAACACACCATACTGGCATAAATGATTACTTAAAAAAAGAAAATTAGCCTCAACAGTAGGCAGGTCAAGCCAGTCTCAATGAATTTCATGGCCAAACCATGATAAAGAAAATCCATATTTCCCAAATAGATTCCCATATTGCATGAAAATATTTTTTAAAGAAATGCCTAGCACATTTTTCAACTATAGAGCTTCAGACACTTCACAATTAGGCTAATGTATAAGGTTGTAACCAAATAAGAAAGTGACCCATACCCTTTCTGCATATAGAATTATTCCTGAAAGTGGTACTAGTTTTTGGTCTCAAATATCAATGTTTGCTCAAATAAAGTAAAAATAAACTAAAACTCTGTTATGTTTCATTTCAATCTTATAAAAATCTTAAATGAATAATTTTAAAATACTTTGAAAAAGACACTTTTTTGGGGGGAGAACTATTTTTTGTGCACATTTTCATTTTTACCACACTGTTGTTTATCCTTTGAAGCCAAAGAAGACCGTGACATCACTGATTGGTTTGGTTTCTGTGAACACGCGAATGGCTGATCAGACCAATTTGTGCTTTAAACTGCCTATGGCACACTGAGAGATGCCACTTTAAGTTGCTTGATCAACAGAGAATATGCTGATGTTATGAGATTTATGCTATTTGCGCTTCTGCTCTGCCTCAGCAGTTCTTCTCCACTCATAGGCGGTAGCTCCAGTATGGATGAGGCTTTGCCAGGTGGAACGATCATGAATGAGATTTTCCTAAGACTTCAGGTTAATGGTGAAATGTTTCAAGGATGACTTGAGGGAGTCCTTGAAGTGTTTCTTCTGAGAGTGCTTTCCCTCCTTTAGCTCACCGTAGAAGATCTTCTTTGACAGTCACTCAGCTGACATCCTGGTAACATGGCCTGCCCATCTCATCTGTGATTTCATCAACAGTATGTGGATGCTTGGAGTGCCTGCCTGTGTGAGAACCTCAGTGAATGGGACCTTGTCTTGCCATCTGATCCGCATCCGTTTCCTTAGACAGCCCTTGTGAAAGTGGTTCAGCTTCATAACATGGTGTCTGTGTGCTGTCCAGATTTCACATGCATACATCAGGACTGGCAACACAATGGCTTTGCAGACCTTCAGTTTTATTTGTCAGGTGATGCCTCTGTGTTCCCACATATTTGTACATAATCTGCCAAAGGCCATGCTTGCTTTAGCAATTCTGGCATTGGTTTCATCATCGATATGAACTTCACGTGACAGTGTACTGCCGAGATAGGTGAACTTGTTCACTACCTGGAGGGTTTGGCCATTCACTGTGATGCTAGGGTCTATGTAAAGCTTTACTCATAAAGGCTGGTGCACTACTTTTGTCATCTTAGTGTTGACTGTGAGACCAAAGCTGTCACAAGCTGAAGAGAAATGGTCTATACTTCACTACATGTCAGACTCAGATTTGCATTCAGGAAACATTCATCAGCAAACAAGATCATGAACAGTCACTTCCCGTAACTTCATCTTCACCTGTGTCTCCTCAAATTGAAGCTTGCCATCAGTCTTGTAATGAGTGTCAATCCCAGTGTAACAGTCACAAAGGGCATCTGTAAATATAGCAGAGAACATCATACCGAAGAGGGTTGAGGATAACACACAGCCCTGCTTGAATTCATTGGTGACTGGGAACGGTTCAGATGACTCACCATCATCCATAACGCAAGTGAGCATGCCATCATGGAATTGGTGAACCATTATGATTAATTTCTCTGGGCAACTGAATTTTGCCATGATCTTCCAAAGGCCCTCCCAACTGACTGTATCAAATGCTTTTGTCAGGTCAATGAAAGTAATTTACAGGTTGAAGTTTTGTTCCCAGCATTTCTCCTGAAGTTGACAAGCTGCAAACACCAAGTCTGTGGTCCCACATCCTTTCCTGAAACCACGCTTACTCTCTCAGGCCCTTGTTCAATATTTTGCACAAGGTGATTCAAAAGAATTCTGCTGAGGATTTTACTGGCTATTGACAGCAAGGAGATGCAATGATGGTTGTCACAGGATTGTCTGTTGCCTTTTCTCTTGTATAAGTGGACAACGGGTGCATCCTTGTACTCCTGAGGTATAGTATTTTGAGCACACCTTGCCTGGGTGAGTTCAGTCAGTTTCAAAGCCATGTGTGAGCTTCTGGCCTTGTATACCTCGGCTGGTATAGTATCTGCTCCAGGTGCTTTACCATTTGACAGCAGGTTAATTGCTTTCACATTTTCAGTCAGCGTTGGAGGGATCAGCAAGAGGTATATGTTAATGTCTACCTGGGGCAGTCGATCAATTGCCTCCTCACTAATAGATGATTGTTGGTTTGAGGATGTTGTTGAAGTGCTCTACCCATCTCTCCAATATCTTTCCTTTATTGATGAGCAGTGTGGTGCTATCAGCACTCAGTATTGGAGCTGTTCCTGATGATCCTGCCCATACATTATCCTCAGAACATCATAAAAGTTCTTTATATCATTTCTGTCTGCATAGGACCGAATTTCATCTGCCTTGTTACTCAGCCATAAGTTTTTCATCTTTCTTAGTTTGCATTAGACAATCCTCATTGGCCTTATGGAGCCAATGTTTCTCATTCAATAGTCTCCCTATGTCAGTATCGTTTTCAGCAAACCAATCTTGATGCTTACATGTGGGACAAAGGGTATTGGATGCAGCCAAGTAGACAGTCTCTGAAGGATGCCCAATTTTCTTCAGTGTTATTGGAGTTTACATCAATTATTTCTAGTTGACTGCACAGTTCTTCAATAAATGTATGTCTCACATTCTCTTGTTTTAATCTAACATTGAGCTTTTTGGGTGCTTTTTTGCTTTGTGATCATCTACTAGGATGTATCCAGATATTCAACTTGGAGACAATGAGCCTGTGATCAGTCCTGCATTCTGTACTTCTCATGGCCTTTGTCACTGACATCTTGTCTGTTTCTTCTCCTAATGATGACGTAATCAACAATATACCAGTACTTGGAGCGCAGGTGCATCCGAGATGTCTTGTTGTAGTTTGGCAGATAGAAGACTGTGTCGAGGGTGAGGAGGTCGTGTTTGGTGCATTTACTCAGGAGGAGGAGCCCATTGCTGTTGCATTTCCCAGGGCCATTTTTTCCAATGATGCCTGGCTATGCCTGGTGATCTGCCCCAACCCTAGCATTTAAGTTACCAAGGGTGATGCGCTTGTCTGCCTTCAGCACTTCTGTGAAAAGAGACTCCAGCTCTTCATGAAATTTGTCCTTAATCATACCTGGGTTGGTCATAGTGGCTGCATAGGCACTGATGATAGTTGCTCATCTTTGCCCAGACAGTGGGAGCCTCTTTAGCATGAGTCTGTCATTCATTCCCTTTGGGAGATTCGTAAGCTTGTCGATTAGTTGTGTTTTTGATGGCAAACCCAGCACCGCCCACCCACTCACACACACACTCTTCTTTTTTTTTCCTCCTGAAATTCTTCCAGGCATGTTGACCATTTCTAAATGACAGTTATGTTCACTTGGAACAATGAAACTATCAACCAACAGGGGGTCAGTTCATGAATGCAAAAGGCACATGGGGAGATCCTAATAATTTAAATTACTTCTAAGTTAGGTTGACATTTTCCTCAGAGTTAGGTGCCTCCCTCAAGAGACTTAGTTCTTTTATGCTTCTAAAT
>NW_005841967.1:3072176-3110004 GCF_000455745.1 Alligator sinensis | reverse complement strand
GGAATTGGAATCCCACTATAGCCCTGAAGTCCAATTCTGTTACACCCTTCAGAGGCACCTAAGCCACTCACCCCTTTTTGGATATAGGCAGTGGGTGGCTTGGACTCCTCCAGGGGGTAAACCACTCCATTCTTGTTCCACTCCAAGGGATAATGCAGCTTTCTGTGCACAGTCCTCTTCCATTAGTCAGTAGGGACACTTACTGTCTATGGAACAAACAGGCCTGTCAGGCAGCAGTTATCCCTGCTCAAAATCATTAAGTAGCAAGGCACTCTTCTAGTTAACCTTGAATACAGTTAGTGCACCTTACATGGGATAGAAGAGTGCCCAGCAGAGAGCAACTGTTCCTAATTCAAACCCAAGTAGGCCACACACCCCAAAAGCGGAGGAGTGGAGGAGATCCTGGTTTGAGGAGAAGGGAGGGGTGGCTTGTACTCAGACTTTCCACTTCCCGATACAGGATTTTTACAACTGCTTATGGGGCAGGTTGTGCCAAGAGCATCTACTGGGGCTGGTGGAGCTGGCAACCTGAAATGAGAACATCAGGAAGCTAGAAGGAGAGCAAACAAGAGGAAGCCTGATGCAATGGTGCAGTGAAAGGGCCTTTGCTCTGGGAGGGAACGAGCCTTGCATAAAAGTCCCTGTGCCCTCTGTTATTTAGCAAAAATGATATGATGCAAAATGTTTAAAACAGTACAGGGAATAAGCAAGCAAGATATGGAATTTATAGCCCAGTGGTGAAAGCATATCATGGCAGAGGGAAGATTGGGTTTTTGTCCCTGGAATATGTCTGCATTTTGCATTGCACAGTCATTGACTAGACTGGACACTTAGCAGTGGGAGTAGAGACAAGACCCCACAGCCATGACCACCCCACTGGACTACAGAGTAAGACAGGCTCTTCTTCATGCCCCATGAGTCTTTAGGGCTGAGCTGTCCTTTGGACTAGCTTCAACTTGAAGGGTAGAGTATTCTCTTACCTATACTGAGCCTGTGGTCTGGTATTTGGGACAGTGACCTGGGCAGGGTTGGGGTATATGTTCATACCCCTCAAAGTGAGTGGGGAGCTAGAACCTCAGTCTCCCACCTCTACTGGGCTGAAAGGTGAGCACCACCACTTGTGCTCAGTCTCATATTGGTGTCAGTCACTGTGTGAAGTCCTTTCTCACACAGAAACTCCAGCACTTGTGTGTAATTTACATGGCCTTCTAGGAACAACTGGATTGGAAGAGAGTGATAGTGGTGTTAGAGGCCTTGGAGTCTTCTGAGCATGCTCACAAGAACAGCTCTAGGTGTGTGCTGGATTGCCAAGAGGTTTCTAGGCTATAATGAAAATGCCTTTGTGTGATTCAGGATATTTTGTGGGGATTTAATAAAATGACGTTTACTGATCTAGGCACCTTTATAGCCATCCCTCCAACCTAAATCTTATGGGATTTGGGCCAGAATTTACACTGGTTTTAAACCTGGCCAATGGAACTTACTCCTCCAAGCAATCAGAGGGACCGTGGACTTGATCATTTTCAGAACTAAATACGAATTTTCATTTATGCCATAGTTTCACTTTAGTTTCCAGAAAGAGCTTCAATTTTGATCTTGGATTAGGTTTAATCTCACAAGATAGTTGCTGGGGATTTAAATGACCTCTTTTCATCTTCTAATATTCCACATGCCCAACAAATACAATAATGAGGATGATCCCCTTCCCACTCCAGACAGTCATCTCATGAGTAAACCTCGCATCCTGGTCCTGCAGCACACTTTAGAAGCTTTTCTTATTCATGCTCTCAGAGTTGCAGTGGGATGAGCACAGTATGGGACCCTGTGTTTTGTCAACTCCACCCATACAGTTAGGAAAACCCATATGGGAACATCCCCCAATTCAGGATGCCTAGGGCAATTCTGAGACATCTGAGGGAAGATGACTCCTGAACTATAGAAGAAGATCACATACATAAACATTCCCCTAACAATGAAGAAGCACGTGGCAAAAGCCATCAGGAAATTGGCAAGCCCCAACTGTCACCAGTCTGTCCCCAACTTGTTTGATGTGAGGAAGTTAACTGTGGGCAAGGCCATCAGGGATGTCACACAACGGCATTTTCATTATAGCCTGGAAACCTCTTGGCAATCCAGCACGCACCTAAAGCTGTTCTTCTGAGCATGCTCAGAAGACTCCAAGGCCTCTAACACCACTATCACTCTCTTCCAATCCAGTTGTTCCTAGAAGGCCATGTAAATTACACACAAGTGCTGGAGTTTCTGTGCGAGACACTGCTAAGACAAAAGTAACATGATGCAAATACCTTGATGGCAGCAGAGACATTGTGAGAAATAAGAATTTGAAGGAAACTCTTTCCAAGATGCCTTTAATAAATAGCAATGAAAGCATCTAGTGTAGCACCTGGAGAATTACTCTGCTTGGCAGCAGTCTTCAAAAGTTAAGGGCCAGATTTTCAAAAGTGCTCGGCTGCTCTGTTGACATCTAAACAAAGCAGTGCAAAATGCAGCTTAATCTGCTCAGGGTGTTCAAATTCACTTTCAAGACTAAAAATGCCATTGTTGTCATAATTGGGGATTTACAAAGATGTCATAGCCACCTTTTACACCACATCTTCCCTAAGATCCTGTTCTGGGTGTTATTTATCTCTTCCTCTTTGTGGAAACCCCACTGATGCATAGGAAATAGTATGCATGTGAAGGATTTCTTTGACTGACACTCCCAATATATTTTTAATCAACATAAAATCTAAACATTTTATTTCTGGAAAAAACTCCAGTAAGAGGCTGTATCCTATATACTAGGATGTATTTTTTAGGAACTAGAACTTTTCCAACCATAGTTCTGAAATTGTCTAAATCTAAAAAAATGTTGGAACCATCATATCTCATGGCCTGAACAAGCTACTCCCAGCAGAGGAAAGGAGTCTCCAAAGGCTCTGTAGACATTCTGCATATTGGACCCAGTCTCTCAATAATAAATCTGCTGGCTGACATTTAAAATAATCATAATAGTATGGCTTTTCACCAATGTTCATTTCACATTTGGGATTAGGGCACTTTTATTCCTTTATGAGGGGAAAGGCAAGCCAGTAATTTTTCTACTCTAGTTCTAAGATATGTACAGACATCACAGTTTCTTGGGTTAACAGGCCCCCTCACAAGAAACATTAAATACATTTAATCAGTCACATTTTCAGCTCCTGCAATATCTGCATATAAATTATTAAACAGCTTTATGGTTTTAGAATCACCATCCAAAATGCAGGAGCAAAGTTGCTCTTCAGATAATCAGCACTGACGTAGGACTCACCCTTTCCATTCTATACACTGGAGACTTTGCACCTGTTTACTACTGCTACTTTGAGTTTCTTTCATTGAGTTAACTCTGACCTTAGCTACCTGAACAAATGTAAACTGCACCTGGGAGCCAGCTGTATCCTTATAGATTCATAGGTTGTTTGCTGCTCAGACAGACATTGAACTGTAACACATGTTGTTTATGCAGAGAGAAAGCAGGTTACCTACAGTATATTTCCAATATGCAACTCAACATTTCAAATGGGAATTATTCACCTAAATCCACTATCACTGAAGTGAGACAAAAAGCCTAATTCTGAGCATCTTAGCACAGCAATATTCCCAGGGGAAGCTACAGGTCCAGAGTCAGGGTTTAAAGATGCTTGTTTTGCCACAAAAACATGTAATGAGGCAGAAGTACCAAGTTGTAGCACTGTGATTTGAACACTTGAATTTAGGGCTGGAAGGAAGCAACCAGACTGTTAAATCTAGTCCTTGTATTCTCAGGCAGCTGCTTACCCAAAGCTCCCTGAACACTGTCCAGGCCAAACCCTCGTGCACCACATCTACAAGGCCCAAAACCAGAAACACTGAGAACACCTTCCAGTGTGCAGTAGGTAAAAAGCAGGGGAAATGAGTGCAGTCAGTACTCTCACGCTGCAACGGCAGAGAAGTAATACGCTCAAAAATCCTCAGAGGAAAACCATACTGCCCTTGCAGTATGGAATTAACCCCTCCCCACCCCAACTTTGCCATGGTCCTTGCCAATCATACCTAGGGGGAAAAATTCTTCCTGACCCCAAATTTGGCAACTGATTTGACCCTGAGTGAAAGAGCAAGATCCTAAAGCAACTCAACTGTGCAGTTTCGAAGTACCAGCAGGAACACCTGGGCATGCTAGTCGCACCTCTTGCCTTAGCTCTGGCCTTGTCTAGTGTTTCAAAGGAAAATAGAAAAAACATACAAATCAATAAAGAAGAAAAAAATATCTTGGCTCAGTTGAAGCCCTGAAGCCTGGGATTGCCAGGCATCTGTCGCATTGCAAAATAACTACATTGGTACCTCGACATGGAAATTGCTAATATCCGTAAATCAAACACACTGCTTATTGAACCAAGAACACCCTAGCCCATCATATTACCCCTTCCATAAATATATTGAGTTTGAACTTAAACAATTCAGGCTCTTTGCCCCTGATACTTTGCTTGGTACAACATTCTGAAACTTCACTCTTCTGTTAGTTGTCAATCATCTTCTTTTAATCTCCAATCTAAAGTTTATTCGTAAATTTGTAGCCATTTGATCTTGTACCAGTATTGTACTTGAGCCCAAATAGTATTTTTCTCTACTTGATAATTATCCAGTGAGTGCATTTATAGAAAGTAGTCATATCCCTTCTCAATCTTAGTGTTGTTAAACTAAACACTCTAAGTTCCTCTAACTGTCCTTCATCAGGATGAGCTCCCCACTCCCTTAACTATCTTAGGGCCTGTTTATATCATTTTTATAGTCTATCCTGGGAAAGAACGGGATGAGGTTTGGTATCAATTGCTAAGTGTTAGGGAAGCTATAAACTCTTTTTATCCAGAGATGGATGCTTTTATAAAAAGAATAAAAACCTACCAAAGGTTGACTGTTGTAGCTACCCAAGATGACTGCCGTGTTAACAGGCTGCAGGCCTGCAGCCTGCATCCATTAGCCAGCCAGTAAAAAAAAAAAGGCTAACTGCCTAAGGGGCCACAGCTGGCCCAGTCAATCAGTAAATGAGGGAAGTTGACTGGCTGACCCAGAAATAAAAGGGAACATGAAGAGAAAGTGAGGATCTGAAGGAGGAATTGTTTGCATGGAGAGACAGGTGTCTCCAAGGTAGATGGAAGAGTACTGGGTGAGAACTAACCTATGCTTGTAGGTGTTCATTGTTGATTATTTATATTTTCTGCTGAGCTCTGTCAGTGGTACAGAAGAACCCAGGGCATTATGGCCTGTGTTGTGGAGCCCAGGAAAGACTGTGTTACTGGAACCCAATTAAGGGAGTTAGTTCAAAGACTGAGGCTGGCAGTGCCAGGCTAGACAGGTGGCCCACTGCATCATGTTAGAGAGGCCTTATGATCTGTGGGAGGGGCTAGAGTTAGCCAATTAGTACCTCGCCTCTTTCAGACTAATGAGCAGCTGTAGGAGCCAAAAATATTTGTTGTGCTCCCTCTTGAATCCTCTTTGCTCACCACAGATTCCCCTCATGTACTCACAGAGGGAAGAAGAGATAGGAACCTGTCTTCAGAGGGGTCAAATCAACTTCCTTCATAGAAGGACCCCAGGAGGTTGCCTTCTTTCTTTTGGCCAACTCTTCTGAGAACAGAGGGGAGAGGATTTATCTTATGAATCCTGCTTGATGGCGCTACCTTTCCTCCAGAAGCAGAATCTGTGCAGTGTAGTGGAAATTTCAGTCTGCAATAACAGTGGTAAAGCATTAATGCTAAAACAATAATTCCTAGCTAGGTAGTGTAAAGCCAGCTTAGATTTGTCTACACTGCACTGCAGTTAAACCCACGATTGCAGCGTAGGCATGCCCATACAGAAGTAACTATAACAAATCCAGATTCCTTTCATAAAAAGCATAATGACCAAATTTAATCTGTGAGTCAACGAGGTGGCCCAAAGTCCAGCAGACCTAAAAGAATCACCTTGCATAATATATAAACCAGTTGACAGAGACAGCATAGAAACAAATGAAAAAACAAAAGGTCTTGCCTTCAAAAGTGTGCTTTGATGTATCCCAGTGCCTTTGAACAGGAGGAAAACATCATAGAGCTCTCAGTTTCCCAGAGACAGCCCTGCTCCCCGTCTTCTGTACATGCTACTTCAGGGTATACAAAGTGAAAATAGTTACTGACCATTATGAACTCTGACTATGAAATACTTTCAAGAACTATTAGCCCATTTTTGTCTATATGCCCTTAGGGTGTCTGGAATATACAGTCCTATAGGTGTTTTAAGGTATTATTTGATTAATATTGCTCCTGGAGTTAGACCCCAATCCTGGAAAATTTATTTGATATGCAGCACTCTTTGAAGCCAGTTTGCTTTGGTAAAACTATACGGATGAGGCTTTTATTTTGCATAAACAAAATATGAAGCCTAGTATGCAGTGTATGGTGTTATGCATTCTATACACAGCATTAGCAATATGTCCCATAGCACCTAAACGGAAAATATAAAATCAGGAAAAATCACTGTAGCCATCATATTCAGTACTAAAAACAGGTAAACACTTATGAAACTTTGAGTTATTTTGCAGAGGCTTAGCAAAGGGGATAAGATGAAGCACCCAACATTTTCTTGTGCATATTGGAAACCGTATCTTATCAACTTAGTTATAAACATCTACTTAACAGGATCTTAGTTTAGACAGAGGGGTATAAGAATACTGTACCAAGACAGCCTTAAATATAGGTCTACCTTCATTTTGTTTTAATGGTTATTCATTTTTCTGTTTATTTAATATTTTCCTGTTTATTGCTTCAAAAATACAACTGTTTCTTGTTTTTGTTTTTATTACTAGAAACAAAAGACTTATACAGTATTTCTTAAGGAAACTAAACATTTACTGTATTTTGTTTTCTGCTAACAGACAAGAGGACACTAGTAAATCTTTTTACATTTAAATTTGTTTAAAACCTTCAAGCAGCTCAATTATACCATGTAGATCTGTTTGCTCAGTCTCAACATTTTGTCCTCTTATTTGCAAGGATGAGAAATATAAACAACAACAACAATCCCTAAAGAGAACTGCTTGCACATTATAAGCTAGATGCTCTTATAAAACATACTAATCAGTGCACATATATTACTTTTCCTAAGTACATTGTACTATTTTAACTCTCAAAATAGTGGCTGTGCCATTGTCTACATCTTAGGGGCCAGAACTTCAATGGACTTCAGTGGGTCTGTAAGTGGCTGAAAGAAAATGAAAGGAGTCATTTCTTCATACATTGTCCCAGGGGTCAGAGTGAGTTGCTGTTCTTTCAGACCATAAACCTAATGAGATGGAACATGTGAATAGGAAACAGGTCCTAGAAAACCTCATTGTGGCTCACTGAGCAAAGGGACACTTTCTTTAAATAATGGAAGAAGGCAGAATACGAGTGACAGATCAGTTTTGTCCAGGTTAGGTATTGACAGGAGTTTTCTCGTGGGTTCCTACTGTATACACAGCACCTGCATACATTTATCCATTTATATGCATTTAGTTGATGGAAAGACCTTCCAGCTCCTTAGACTTAAGATCATTACTTTATCCCAGAGATGGATTTCAATCCATTATGTAACAGCCTGTGGGGTACTGTTTATGCTAAAGAACCCCAAGGAGATTTCCTTGGATGAGGAACTTCAGAAGCTTGCAAGGGGTGGGGGAAGGGGGATTGATCCAATTAAGTTTAATATTTATGTTGCTTTGGCTATGTCATAAATCACTGTTCTGAGTCATGCTTCTTTTATGTGATATTTCTTGACTTTTGATGACTGATGCTGTTACTGTCTATTTTGGCTTGTTTCACATTTATAAACAAAGGTATACTGCCTTCTGGTAAAGAATCAGGCTGAAGGAAGATGCATCATCCCTGCAGCTGAAAATGTTCTTTCAAGACAAACTCAGTCAGTCAAAGACATAACAACAAATGGCAGCATACTGGTCATATTTTTTAACAACTTTTGAGTTTCTCTGTATTAAAGATACTGAATCTTAAAAAAAAAAAAAATGCATTTTGAAGACTAGTCTTTGATTCCAGAAGATATTGAATACTTTTTAAGTTATGAGAGTACCTTTTAAATGCCATGTGAAGTCCCTAGAACCTGTTAGTCTTCGGTGACATTAGAATGAACAGTACTTAATAATGCTTATACATATTGACAAAAATGAAAAATAGAATTGAAAATACTCATTCTGTTCACAGCACAACTCCAAATTCAGAGGTAAGGCTAAAAGGTTTAGGCTGGAGGCCATCCCTGTGGGATTTTTAGCACAAAGCAGAAACCCAGGTTGAAACTTCAAAGCAGATTTGATCTGCAGGTTCTTCAGCTTTTAGCTGCATTGCTCAATTACTACAAAACAGAGCAGCCAACTAATGTAACCCCTGTCTGCTGCTCTTGTCCTTGCTACCATAGCAACCTGTTGGCTCAGAACTAAATTGCAGGATCATAGAGAGAGGATGTAGCTCTTAGGAGTTCACTGTTTGGCAACCACTGATGGAGAAACAGAATAGATTAATTTTTAAAAGACAACACTACACATGTGTCACCATTTAAAAAATAAAGTTTGACTTTCTGCTACTTTAATTTCCAAATGGCAAATGAAAAGTATTTTATAATCTTTTTTGAAACCAAGGAACAAAACCCAGTGACGATGCCTTTCTACAGCACCCTTGAGAGAGAAGTAGTAACACAAGATGTTAACTCTGATGTGTGACTTTAATATTGATCCACAGCTACGCCTTGTGTAGCTACTAGCACAGTAGTTTAATACAGGAGAATGAACCTATACAGGAGAACAAACAAACATTGTTAGAGACATTTATTATTAGAGGCATTATGTCTCTAATAATGTCTGGGACAGCCTTCTACTGGAGAATCATATTGTTCTGGAGCTTGATCCAAAACCTACTTAAGTCAAGATTTGATTGCTGTATGTACGGTGTGGGTGGGTGGGGGAAATCTATACCCAAGAGAAATTCCCAGTGTCATTTCTATTGAACTGAAAAGGAGGTCTCCAGGAGCAACTCAGAGCAAATAAGGGCCATGAGAGGTCAACTGTGGATCGGCTACATTATTTTCACAATTGTAGTAGGCATGGCAATACTGCCTGCACATCTTCCCCCAACCCACCAGACTCATTTCCAATACTGAATCTCAGTCAATGTTCTGATCTTGGCAACACTCGAACACAGATATTGTGCCATTCAGGTTTGCTAGGGAAGAGAATCACAATAAACCTGAGCAGCCCTGGTGAAGCACCTTCTACCTGGATACTCACCTGCCTACTGTGTATATATCCTAACTCACTTGACTTGTATGTTTTTGGCTTTCCTGAGTCACCACTGATTGCAGCCATTGTCTTTGGCTTCAGCCTATCAAGCACTTTTTTGGCACAGATGCTCTGTCTGCTACTTCTTGAGAGATGAGCCAAGGCTATAGCTTACATCCATTCTTTCCCAGAAAGCCAATTGTGTGTATTCTGGATACATGATTCTCTTTTTTTAGGGACACATGATATAGGGGAAACAGACAAAGAGGTTTTGTAATGTCTCCAAAACAATAAATCACACTTTATTTTAGCTAGTTTAAAAATATAGTTCTACACTAAATCATGCATATCTACTACGTGCATTTCCTTCCCTCACTATTCTTCCTGCTCTTGAATAGCTCTTCAAGCTTGGTTCTAGGATTAAGAATACACTCAACATTTGATCCCGTAGCCTACCTGAGCATAGTTCTACCTTGAGAAACAGGTTTGCTGGAGGTGGTATCCATATCTTTATCAGAAAGTGCTCCATTTCAGTTTACAGTCATCAAAGAGTTCCGTTACCTTCCTTGTTAGCTTTGTGCCAGGCACAAGATTATTTTTTCTTTTTTGTCACTGCCTGAAGCAGTACATACAATTTCCCCAAATAGTCACAACCTGATGAGGCCCAGATGCTATGGAAACAATATGTTACTGCCATGGTAGGAGAGCAAGCATTAAAGAACTTGCTCAATACACCATTTTTTCCACTGCATACAAGGTTGCATTACAAGTGGTCCTAGGGATTTGACACACACTGTACAACCACATCAGAAAAACACTGCATACGGAGGTAGTAGAGGGATGCATCTGCTACTCATATTACACACCATGGTAATGTCTGTGGCCCACAGCATACCTGGTATTCCATGCTTGGTGGGTGGGTCTGTCCCTCACGTTGGTACTGATGGAGAGCACATCCCCATTTTGTTACATTCATCTGATTTGATTTATCCTCACTAAAAAACGTGTGATTCAGATCTTTTCTGCTATAAGGAAAATAACTGATGTAATCCAGCAAAGGAAGGTTATGAATTCTATTACTGCTACTATATTTATTCACATATCACAAGGGCCTTTCTCCGAAAAATTAGCCATCCAAAATTGGGGTACATGTTTTAGGTGAGGAGACTGATTTCCATGCCAAAGTGGATGCGGGGGAACGTTGAGATTGGGGGGGGCAGAGGCTGTACTTAGTACTAGAAAACCCAGGACTCCAGCAACATGGAGTGGTGGCACAGTCCTACTGTCAGCCTCATTTCCCTTCCCCCTCTACCTGCTGCAAGGTCAACAGTTACAAGTTTAATTCTCTCAAAGCTGCTGCTGAATTCGGGAGGTGACACTGTTGATGGGACTCTGCTCCTGTTCCGTGAGGCTGGAGGCTTCCATTCTGGGTAAGCCAGAGCCATGATAGATAAGACTATGGAAAAACATCTTTTTTTCCTTCATTCTCCTTTCCCAAAACCAGGTGCATGTATTATTCAGGAGCATGTAGAATATGAACATATATGGACTTTGTGTCATGAGATGATATCTTCAGTTTTTAGGCTGAGTTTCAACATGAAGACAAAAGGATGTAGTCCAATAATTAGACTGTATTCAACATTGCATCAAAATAAACTTGAAAGTGTTTGATAAATTCAGCATCTTTTTAAATATATCACCTTGGAAAGCAACCTAAAGTCTCACATAAACCTACTGCAATCACTAGGTTACTTTTCAATGCTTTCAAAGAGCATTCTGTCATATAATTGATTTAACTGCCCAAAAACTTGCCAGAGAATGAATACTTGGGACTTTAGCCAATGAGAGAATATTAATTGTTTTAAGAAAATGTAGTTCTGTTTTTAGTAAAATACAGTGGGTCTAGATCACTGTAAGTGCTTCTGGATCAATGACAATGGAGTTTTGCCAACTTCATCCTGCAAAGCATCTGACCCAACATGGTAGTTTTAATTTCTGCTTTTTCATCATCCTACTGACAGAAGAAATTCACTATGTATTTTTAAATAATATATTTTATTGAACCAGCTGAAGAGCTCGGAGAGGTTAGACAAGCTTTTGGGCCTGGACCATCTAACGTGTCTCCCAACTCTTCAGTTGGTCCAATAAAAGTTATTACCCAAATAAACCTTCTCTTCCCATATATTTCCTGGACCATGATAGTTACAAGAACGCTTCAGCCCTACTATAGAAAAAAATAAAGAATTTTCATTGAGTTTTGAACAAGGAATTTTATTTACATACTGCTAATCTCTAATTGTGTGCAATAATGATGACATCTGCAATGGAATCTGTTACTTTTCATTAGATATTACTTGACTCATTCCTCCTATAATCATTCTCTGACACACGCATCTATTTACCATATGGAGGAACAGGATGCTGAACAGTATCACAGAAGGGAATCACTTAGACATCCGAGCTGGAAATTCTTATACATGGGTAACGCTGTATATTAGTAGTCCCAGTGAAATCAGTGAACTATTCCTGTACCTAAATACTCATGTGCACCAGTATTTGTGCAGCCTCAGCTTTTCAGGCAGATTTACAGTCTTAACACGAGCTGGAGACCAATTTTAAAAGATCCAGGTTTGAAATTTCCAACTGGATTTTCCCCAGATTGATGCAACCATTCAACAACACAACCAAATTTGTCTATACCACAAGATCTATTAATGGAACCAGATTACCAGATAGCCCAGTGTAAGCATTAGGAATAGTTGCTTTTTGGTGGCATTGAATGGAGTCTGCAATTTGGTTAAAAATAAAAAAACGTATCCATGGAAAGAGACCCCATGGGGAATGCCACACAATGGGTATGCAGAGAAGTTGGTAGGCAGCAGATATGCTTTTTCAGTAACATATAGAAAATTTAAGTTATGAGAGATTTGGAAATTGTGAAGAAGAGTTCTTTACATGTGCTTTCTGTCCTAGTTGGGTGTGAAATATTCAGTCATGAAGAGTTACACTTTCCTATTTTTATAGGCTTCCAGAGTAGTCACCCGATTTTCAAAACATATAGTTCATGCACAATGCCCAATGGTTTCATCAAGAGCTACAGCTGAGCATTATTTTTGAACATAAGGCCAATTGATGTGTGCAGCCCAGAAAGTAAGGAATATACTTTACAAATTAATTCTGAATTAAAAAATAACAGCAATTTAGAAAAAATGCACATAAAAATAAAAATATGCTTCCTTAAAATAACTCCAGGTTTATCAACTGTCACAAAGAAACACAGTCTCTTGTCCAGAAATAATTTATTCATGAACAGTAAAACACAGAATAGAAAAAGCCTTGTAAATAAAACTATCTATCTATATATAATGCTTTATTTTTTATTCAGTACTCCACAAAATCACTACAGACAGTAACAAAATAATCCAATTAATTTAAAAAACTTCAAATCATAGTTATCACTATTCATTTATCATGTTTTTGTCAACAATGCAATGGTCATATGTTTACATATTACAATTTTACTTAATTTCATAAAACTGTTTCTTAAAACAATTGAAGCAATTTGTTACTCAATTCAAGTTTTATAACATATATATATGTATAGCCATAAACAATATAACAGCTCTGAGAAAACACAGCAGACTGTTCAATGGTTAGTAGTCTACTGTGAGTCTACCGTTAAGTGGGGGAAAAATTACAACCAAATTGGCTAGAAGTCAAACACATTGAAGAGAAATAATATTTGGGGAACAAATTACATATTTTCCATTGCCCTTTTGGTAATGTGATCTCTTCCTTTTTCTGATTTTTCCTGGCTTAGGTACTCCAGCACCTTCATTAGCATATCCTCATCCAGATACTGCCTAGTTTGTGTGTCATCATTCTCCTGGGTCATTGAAAGCCTTTTGTTGAGAGAGGCTAATTTATCAGATTCTTGTGGCCCCAGTTGATTTAAATGTTCTTTGATTGCTTGCTCAAGCTGGTCATCTTCCAGCAGATCATTTTCAGATGAAACTGGGGCTGGGACTCGTTTCATCTGGTTTGTATTGATAACTTCAGGGTATTTTGCCAACATCTTTGCCAAGTAATCAGCAAGTTCTTCATCTTTCTCATTGAGTTTTTCATATTCCATTTGTCGTCTTTCCAAATCATTAATCCAAGCTGTGTTAGGAAATTGAGATCCTTTAGGTCTTCCAGGGATGTAGGGCAGTCTTGGTAAACTATTTTCTTGATTAAGCTGATTTACTAAGTAGGAGGGATTCTGATTAACTAAATTATCTGTTCCCAAAAGACTGACAATATCTTCAATATTGAGGTCTTCAGGTAGATTTTCCGGCACAATATTAATGGGCTGCTTCATGTATCCATTTTTAGAGTTCCTATTATTTTTAAATATATTGGAGTGGCCTATATTAGTGTCTGATAAGTCATCAAGATCTTCTGGGAGCTCAGCTTCCTGCTCTGTCTCCAGCCTTTCACTCTGTTGTTGTTTCTTTTCTCCAGCTTTCCACATATCAATTAAATCCTCAGGAGGGATTTGTAAATTCCTTGAGATTTCTATTAACTGAGCTATAGACTGAGGATCAAATTGCTTTTCCAAAAATGTGGCTGCCCTTTTTATTTCATGTTGTCCCGTCCTTAGCTTCCCATTCCCACCACTGCTCATCAGCCGCTTCAGATAGTAATTCATTAACCTAGATAAATCATCTGACATTTGCTCTTTATTCTCCCTCCTCATTTCATCCTCCAGAATGCCAAGTTTCCCTGACCTCTTCATTTCTTCATTGATTTCTTCTTCTTGCTTATCAATTTCCTCTTTACTATCTTTTACCTCTTCTTGGATTTGGCTTTCCACTTTTTCCTCTATTGGATTCCAGTCTTCTCCTCCAACTACATCTTCATATGCAATATTATTCACTTTATATACATCATCTTCATCATCTGTATACAGTTTCTGGTCCTCATCTAGCCTTTCTTTTTTGTGATTAGTTGGTCCTGCCATCTTGCCCAACTCTTGAAACACTGACTCCAAAGTAGCAAGACTTTGGGGCGTATATTGTTCTTCCACTATTTCATTGGTACGCTTAAATGGACTGTCTCTTGAACTTTCTTCATAGTATGGGTATGGCATTTGGGGATTTTTGGGATGCCTCTCAGGCCACTTATAAGCTTCATAATCATCATTCACTCCAACTGGGAAGTTACTGTCTGAACTCATAGTATATGGTTTATTTTCTCTTGATCCAGCTTTTGACTCTTTTTCTGCTTGCCTCAAGGCTTCCAGCATTACCCTCACCCACTGTGACTCATCTTCAGTCAAAGAATCCCTTATATTATCTGGTAGATAGCTCTGATCTTTGCTTTCTTTCTGCTGCAGAAGAAATGGGGCACCTTGATAGGAATTATAATCTGGGCTGCTTTCTCCCTTGTTAGCTTGTTTGCGGAGGCTTTCTATATATTCCAAAGCTCTGATCATATCTGGGCTTGGGAGCCTTTGTAAGTTTTTCATTACATAGTCTGGATCTTTCTGAAGCATCTGATAATGTTGGAATGAAGCTGCATCAACACAACAGATTAGGACAAAAAAAATGGAGAGAGAGCAGGCTGCTCCAAGACAGCAGGTTTTAGCATCTGCCATGTTTGAAATATTTCCTTAAAATAAAGAAAAACAAGAATTAATATACGAAGGCAAAATCAGTAAATCATGAAGCAATAGTTAATGTAAGATTGCCATTTTAAACTAGAATTCTTGAAAAACCCATATGGGGTTGTGGTTTTAGTAATTAACGGAAGCCAATCAAATTCCCAAGCTTCCTATATGACAATCATAAATATTTTCTCAGAGTCTGTTTAGAAAGCCTTGAAAACTTTCCTGTCATTCCCTCAAGTCATTAGAACTTACAGAAATCATTATGAGCCTTTTACAATTAAAAAGTCCACAATCAATCTCCATGAATTCCATGCTGGGGCCTTAATAGGATATACCAATCCTGTATAGCTCACAAATATCCCATTAATTCATCTCAGTGCTGGTTTGAGTATCAAATTAAGGACTTAGTATATGGCATATCAAATCACCTATATTTGCACAAGATATTAAGTAAGAGACTCTATTATGTTTTCTGCCCAATTGTTTATTCTTCTACATAATGTTATGCCAAGGGAACTCCACAGAATGGTGTTAGACAAAAATTCAATTAATATAATGGACTGCAGAACCTGGCCTAGAAGTTGACTTACAGGTTTTTTTCTGTTATTACTGAGTTCCATAATTTACTTTTATGATGATTTTAAATGAATTATTATTCATACACGAATTCTAGTTAATAAGCTCCAGGGGTAAAAATTTCCCCATAGGCAATGAATATGCCAGAGGCTCCTCTGTGCCCTCTAACCAATTTTTTCAGGGTGGCCAATCAGTTTTTAATTTTGGCTTTAACAAGGCAACAAGCCCAATTCTGTTTCTTTCAGTCAGAGTGGCTGCACTCATTTCAATAGGAGTAGCATGGAGCCCAGAGTGGACATAATTCTGGAAACTAGAATGGGCCAAATTATGTATTGGTTTAAATGGATGATATCCCTTTATGTCAGTGCAGCTGCACCCATTGACACCAGCAGAGAATTTCACTCTATCTAAAAAATAGAAGTAAAACAAGTGAAAAAATGATATTCATCATACAGAAATCACATGAGTGGAGTATAGCAACATATGAAAGTGCATCTACAGAGGCTCCGTCCTGCAAGGAACTGCCCACTTTTTCACTCCCACTGTGGTCAAAGACACTTATCTCACAGGAATAGGCTGTAAGGAGTATTAGCCTCTTCCTTCTCTGATGCAGTTGCATTAATGAATAAAGTACTGTAAAGGAGAAAAAAGGTAAAGATAGAAAACGCTTCTCTTAATTGACCTATTTTGGCTCTTCACTTTTCCCATGGGCTTCTGGAAAACATCCTGTTGAGGTGCTGGTGATTCATGCTGACAGAGAAACCTACATATAGCAGTGTGTTATTCACCGCGGTAAGTAGAAAATTACAGTGGATGTGTTTCCTTTGGTTCACTCATAGGTATTTCCACTCAGGTTATTTTTCATTGTAGTGTAACATGAAATAGCTTGACACAAAGAACTAATGAAAACAGCATCAGTTCCCCAGAACTGTTTTTCCCTTTTCTCTGACTGCTTCAGACAATCAGTCTGAATATCAAATACATCATGCAGTAATAATCTACAGGACTGATACCTACGAATATCAGTTTTACTGTTGGTTAGAGGATCTCTCTAAATCTGCTGTAGTTTTCCATTAAACAAAATAGAGAGAGCTCTGTATATTCTATTTCAGAAAAGGCTTCAACCTCGGAAAAAGCTCTCAAGACACTAAAAAACCCAAACACTTACAATTTTCTGTTTAATAGAATCTATACTAGTAATCAAATAAAATTAATGTTTCTAGTGGAAAAAAATAATGTGTTTAATGAGAAGTTACCAACTAATATATTTAATCAAATACTCTGTACATTTTCATTTGGCAGAAAGTTTATTGCATAATAATTTTCCATAATAAGTAGTAAATATCTCTAGCTTTTCTAGGGAAAAAGTCCACTAATAACCTCCCACTACTAGAGGTGATGAATTCAACCACTTACAATGCATACAGTGTATGCATCTTTACATCCTCTGTAAAATGTCTGAAATAAATTTGAATTGGATGGATATACCAAGGCAAAGTTTGCTTTGGAGTTCTACTATCATTTGATTCAAGTGAATGTTTTGTTTTTAGAAAAGAGATCATATACAATTCTCTCATCGTATTGCAGGCATCCTTTTGATTGAATCTGTTTCACTTCTAGTGTATTATTAAATAATGTATTTTGTTTTGAGGTTAAATCTCTGACATTAGGTTATAAAATTATTTTATTAAACATAATGCCTTATATAGGGTAAAAGTGCTTTACCTTGATATTTCAGAACTTTAATTTTACAATTTGAGAAAAATGAAGTACATTTTAAAGATGAATGTCTTAAAAACCTATACACAGCATTCCATATTAGTCCTCTTAAAATACACCATTTTTAAATGGTTGTTTCCCCGATAGATACATAATTGAGAGATCAATCTAGATTGATCAAGGTGTTTGTATTCATTTGTGTTGTAGTATCTGTATAGTTTGTACCTGACAAACAGCAAAATTATTCCTTACCCAAATTCTTTTATATCAGATTAGGCAGTCACCATTTAAGAAAACGAGGAAAGCAAATTGTCAGTGTAATGCACACTATCAAAGGTAACACAATGACAGAGGTTCTTTAGAAAAGAAGCAAAATAATAAAATGAATTCTATCGCTAAGGTTTCCATGGCAGCGGTAATATTTCTCCCCCAGTCCCTCACTGTAGATTCACATGGTTCTCTGATAAGAATGTAAAATTTTCTATAAAAAATTGTCATGAGAACTCTTTTCCTATGGAACTTACAAAGATTTCATGAGCTCTAGGGAGAATGGGTGTCTTCCCATAAGGAAAATATGGAAAGGCAACATGCCTTCTTTATTGTTAGCAGATTTACTTTCCTAGCAATTAAAACTATATGCACTAAATTAGCCTTCTTAAAGCTGGTCTAAATTTGTATCCCTATGGCAAGGAGTATAAATATTAATAATAAAGACTATTTTTAGGGTCTCATAAGCCAAACAGTTCCCAAATTATTAAAACAACTGTTTAGATGTGTAGAGGATTAATTGAATTGTATTTGTATCCAAGGCAACCCCTCCTCTTACACCCATAAAGCCTAAAGAATGATGTTGTAAACATGTCAGTGAACCACTAAGAGGCCAAAAGATTTGCAGACAGAAACATGATGCTTGTTAGCTTCATTGAACAAATTAATCTGGTACCACATTGTAAACATTAACTGCAGAATCATTCACTTACCCTCCCCCCCGCCCCTTACTCTCTATTTTTAGTTCTACTCTTTTAATTATTTTAAAATCCTATAACAATTAGAGAAAAGAATAAAAAGGAAGAGGAAAAACCTGCAGTCAGCCAGGCAGCACCATTTCAGTGCCAACTGAAGTGCATCAGGTTGTTATTTCAAATGGTTGCCCCGGTTGTGCTGTTTTCCTACAATTGTGTAGTCTTTAAAATGCTATGAACAGAAAAGATTACATTGAGCATCTCTCTGCACTATGATAAAAAAGCTGCTTTACCTGTGTGTCTTAGAGACTGCAGAGTGACAGCAAAGCACCTTCCTCCTTGTCTGTCTGCTCCGAGTTTGTGGAGTGTTTTCAGCACCAGGACAGCTCCCTCTGCTTATACCGTGCATCACCTGACTGCACTGCCACATTGACGTCACCTTCGCCAGTCACAAACCACCAGCCCAACGGAGCTGGTGAGAGAATACAGGAGAAAAGAATAGTTTCAGCTATTTTGAGACAATTTTGTCTGTACGTTTACGCCACCTGTCTGCCTCTAGAGAACACTGCAACCCTGATAGCATCCAAAACACTGAGAACCTTTGAATAACTGAGATGCTCAAATCTTGAAAATAAGTAGGGTGGGAAAAAAACCCTTATTAAATCTTTTAAAGAAGTTCATATGCTGAGTACAAGAAATAGAAAGTACCTAGCTTCCTCTGGCTCTCAGCACCCACAAACACTTTAAGAATGCCCAGAAAAGCATTTAGCAATGTAAAATAAACAAATGCTTCACTTTCATAGGTGAAAGCCTTCCCCAGATATTTAGCTGTTAAAAGACCAGGCTCTGTTCAGAATGAACCCACATAAATATTTCTAATTTCAGTAGGACTGGGAAGATGATGCAAGTGGAGACTATAAAGCATGTACTGTTGACCTAGGAGTAGGGTGATAACAAGGTAGGGCTCACAGGATACAACAGGCCAAGATCCCTAAGGTGCAGTTTTATACTTGTCTCTTTCAGGATCCTGCCATCTAAAAGCACATCAAAAGTGCTGGGAAAGGCCATTACTGAACAACCCCAGCCTTTTAATGCCTTTGGGACAAATCCCACCCCTCAATCTGACATGGAAGATCCAATGGAGCAACCTCAGTGCCTGCAGGAGACTGGGGCAGGGTTGTGACCATCTATATTAATTCACTGCCCAAAACTAATGATCAAAAGTATGCAGGAGTGCAAATGCTACTGCATCCCATGCAGGCAGAAGAGCGGCTCTTTGCTGTGACTCAGAGATGGAATGGAACTGCAGGAACAGCAGCGTTGTCCTATTTTTTTCCCCCTGGATTCAGGAGAAAGAGGAAGGTGTATGCAGGAGAGAATAAAGGTAATAGCAAGTGTTACTGTATCCCCATGTAAAAACTAGCATTTTATTTCAGTTTAAATTACATACTAGCTTTGTAAATGCTAGATCTTGTACAGGTAGGCAACTAGGATAAATAAATATGGTTTGCTTGTAAGTCAGTGTGAGATATAAGCACATCACTAAAACCCATTTCTGTATGACAGTAAATTCCTTCTGCTTCCTTTTATTCCATAACTGTTATTTCACCTTAGCTAATAAAACAAGACCTTCTTTTCCCCCAAATTAAATCTTTCCTGACAATTCTGACCTGTTGCAGCACAAAATTAAAAAATTAGAATGGCTGTACCTTCTAAACCAATAAATGTTACAGAATTAAATTGTCATGAGGAGAGCAAAAATCCTGACACAAGCACAGACCAGGCACCTCCTCACTATACTGGATGTAGCTGGAAAGGACCTCTGGAGCCCTTTCTCTTTCCACCTAACATAATGCTCCTAGTAAAATATAGGATAAGGCTGTGTTTATCCCTTTCAGGAAAATGAAAATCTCTTCAGACTACCACTGTCCTGTAGGGTACCAACAATGGGCAAGGCAGAGGCGAAGGAGGGAGAATTAGAGAGTTTTGAACAGTTGTTTCCAAAAAGCAAGCCCAAGATAGCATGGTCTAGCATGTTGGGAGTCAGAAACACCTACGTTCTGTTGCCAGCTTACAAGACCCTTCACTGCTCTATGTCTGCTCCACTTATTCAGTTTATTTTGGCAGGGTCTCTCTCACACAGTGAATATGTACCGTCTGTAGCATGAGACAACCATCACTTTCTTAGTGCCTTAATCAGATGAGCAGAAAACAGTGTCAGGAAACATGTTTACTTGGCTGAGGGAAACCATATTTTCCAACACCAAAATATGTAACTGTTCCTGAAGTCTTAACTTCAGTCTGTTTCCCAGTTTGTACAAACGGGGATCACTAAAGGTCAGCTGGCTTAAAAATAAACTAAGATTCTATCAGTGCTGAAGTAATTTTCCCCCTAATATAATTTTAATGGCAACAAAAATAATCTACAATTTATTGCAGATGTGGAGTTTCTAATAGAATATCTGCAGTTATCACATTTCAAAATTATTTCCTTCACCAACATAAATGTCTACAATATCTATTTCTATGGGTAGAGGAGAGCTTTTCCTTCAGCCAGAAAAAGTTTGTCACCTCAGATACAGAAATTCTAGAAAATATTTTCAATTTTAATCTATTTAACCTCCATTTAGTCTTATATTGGAGTGCTTATTTCTTCACAGTTGTATGTAAATATCTCAGACCTCAACAAACTTGAAATGCAATAAAAGGCTCAGAATTTATTATCTGAGTCAAACAGAAAAAAAAATGTCTAAGAGAAAAGTTAGGCTTTGCTAAGTTTCAAGTTGTAAGCACAGTCCTGGAAGACCAAAGAAGTCGAAGTAAAGCAAGAGTCTGAGGAGTCCTAATCACTGGACTGAATTCCACATTCAACAGAATCAAATCGGTCCAAAACCAGTCTGACTGACACGCAGCGCTGATCAGCTAGTGCTCATTCCACAGGGACATTCAGTGCGGCTCTGCTTGCCCAGGCTCGCTTTATGGTGGTACACGCTGATGCTGAAGCCATGTGCACCACACCACTTCTTAGTGGATTTTTTGACACTGGGATCTCCTTATGTAAAAAAAGCCTGCCATCCTGCAAATCAGCAGCATGGTGAATGAATGCATACATGTTGCCTGTGATTAGCGGCACCACAAACATGCTCGTGGGGACATGCCTCTAGAGTGCAACCCTTGGACAATAGATTTTACTCTATTCTGCCTTTCAGAGAGGAACCACGCAGCTCTTTGGGTTTCTGAGCTGCAGTCTTCCCATTCTTCAGCTGTTGAAAAAAAGGCAAGAGGTCAAATCGCATTCAGCACCTATAAAACCATTCCCTCTGGGAACATGTGGCCAGAGGCTGATTAAAGTGACTCAAAACCAGCTTCTCTATGATGAAGTTTTATTAATATACTCAGGAGGTAGAGAAGCAAATTAAAAGACAGTTTATGTGATTGTGTCACACCTAAATTGTATGCCTGGGTCTTAACAAAATTTGCATGTATTAATAAGTTCTATTCAACCCTGTTCCCCAAAAAACATGACTTTAGGTCTGAGAAAGACAAACAGAACATGCAGCAATCTTTGCCACTCTCTGTCTTCCTCCAACACTCTCTTTTTCCCCCTGCTTTTCCCAACCAGCTGCTTTCCACTTGCCTCCATGCACTCTGCAGGGTCTTCAATAGTTTTAATATTATTTTGCTCTTAAAACCTAGCAAAAATAAACTCGTTATCTTAGCTGAGGTGGACAGGTAGGTATTTGTTAATTAACAGCCCCCCACATCATTTCCCGTAGGGTCTTAGAGATATTTTATCTCTGTTAATGTTTCAATTCCTAAAAAGCTCAAAGCAAATAGGAAAATTTATTCATGCAAAAAATATTCATCCCCCTGACTCCACATAACCATTTAGTTCAGAATTCTGCTCAAAGAGAATAATTTCTGCAGTAATCCTTTGCTGTGTTAACTTGGAAACCAGGAAACCTAGGAGGACCCCAAAGCAAGATCCTGCAATACATAATAGATTAGCCAAGGAGCGTCAACATGGCATAAGTTTTGTAGCACCTGGTCTCCCCCCATAAGTTTGCCTCAGAAGATGAGCAGACAAATAATGTGCATGGAAAACACTAAAACCCAGAGAAGATATTAAAAAAGACAGTTTGCCATTAATGAGAAAAGTTCAGTGACCCCTAAATTGTAAGATTATTTTTATTTTACATACTGTAGTGAGAGAGAATTGGACAGGTGTTGAGGCAAAGTGTAATTTATATGTTGCTACAGGAAAACTTCAACAGGAGACTATTTTAATACAGATAAATACTAGGATTATCACTCTTAATAGTGTTACAGTAGCACCAAGGGCCTCAGAGATCAGGTCCACTGCTATCTTGAGCTATACAGTGACTTGCCCCAGGTTACACAGCAGGCCATTGGCAGAGATGGGAATGAATGCCAGGTCTCCTAACCTTGGGTCCTGTGCTTCATCCATTAGATCATTCATGCTGTCTCTTAGGCCCAGTTCATTGTCACCTTGTGGTTCCTTTGTTTCAATTACAAAGTCCAGCCAACACAGAACTGTCAAGATTGTAGAACCTGGATGTATTTCATATTTCTGTTTCATATGCCCCTCAGATTCTGAACTCACTGAACTAAAGTTGCTTCCTGTTACACAATAGTGGCCGAGATCACAGTCTGGCCCTCTGGAATTTAGTCTTTGCTAATGCAAGCCTGTCTGCCTCAGGCTGCTTCACATTTGGGGATGGCTCTGCCAAAGCATCTCAGTTTGTCCAATAGAGCTTTTTTTGACAGCATTTGCACCTTGTGTTAATGACAGTGTACCAAATCTTCATCTGATGCAAATGAGAACAAACCCATTGAAGGGAAGTCAACATGTCAAATAAGGGTGCATCTCCACTGAAGTCAGGAATTACATGTGGAATGGATTGAGCTCAACTATACTAAATACCAATCCAATTCAACCAGCATAGGTAGCAGATAGTTAAATTAGTTATCATCTTGTTGGGGAGGATTTCTGTCATAGTGCTCCTTTTTCTGATACGGGGGTCTGACTAACATTTGTACTGCAACTCTTTGAATAGTAACAGATATTGGAGACCGCACGGGTCACCTTCCTTTACTTTAAATGTAACTTGCTTCATGCACACCATTGCTCAAATGAGATGATCCACAAACATGAAGGGCATTTTCTTCTCTCCAAAATGTCAGCCCAGCATCCACGTTTAGTTCGTAGGGAGCAACTGTGATCAGAAACGGAGACAAAGAGAACACTCCGGTTGCTTATGCAGCTCCTTGTTTCTGCAAACCCCACACACATTGCCTAACCCAAAATTTAATGGCACAGAATGCTTTCCCAAAACTTGCTCTCACATGAAGAAAAAAAATGCAGAATTCTATGTGAAATAGCACCACTGGCTGCTTGCCATAACATTACGCTAATACTTTTGACATTTTATTTCACCATCTCACTTATAGATCCTTCTGATAAACTGTTCTTCCACTCTTCCTCTTTTCCATGGGTTAATGACTACAGGGGCCTGTATATGTTGTATTCCAGCTCTTCCTTCTTTTGTGCCTCAGTCCACAGCATCTTCAGTAGTCTCACAGAGACCATACATTTATGTGACAGAACTTCAAACTCAAGTCAGAGTTAAAAATGAGGAGGAACATGTCAGGAACTATTCTGGCCCTTCTCTGGTGACCCTACCAATTTCTGAAGGACTTCATTTCCATTTTAATAAATATCTGTATTTAAATTTACAGAAGTAAAGTCAGGTTTTTATTACTGTCTTCCCAGACATCCAGAAACACTGGTTCCATTCCCTGAGTCTGACTGAAGCACTGACTTAGTGCAGGACCTCAGAGGATAGACATAAGCTCTATCCACCCCCACAATGTTTTTTCAGTGCTCTCAGCCCTGGCATAACCTGACAGAATTGGGCCACCCTGTTTTAACTCCTAACTCACCAGATCCAGGGAATCACTAGAGCAGAGGTTCTCAAACTGTGGTCTGTGGACCACCACTGGTCTATGAGCTCCATTCAGGTGGTCTGCAGAAAGGTTGTAGAACAACTGAGAATATCTGTACTTGGCCCTGCACTTGATTTATTTTTTATGACAATGGAGACTAAGTTGTCTGCCAAGACCCTCAGCAATTTTCAAGTGGTCTATGAAAAAAAATGCTGAGAACCACTGCACTAGAGCAAAGTAGCTATAGTTACACCCAGGTTCTGGCTCAATATCTTTAAAATATATTGAACTATTCCCTTCATCTAAAGACAAAGTTTGACAATGTAGCTGTCAAGTCTGCTGATGATTTCACTGATTCCCAATGTGGTTAGGTATCACAGAATTTAGAATGGTGTAGGCATATTGGTCATTCTGGGCTTATTCTTGTCCCTGATGAATCAATTGATTTCAGTTATGCACTAAGTGTTCACTAGCAGTGTAGGCATACTTCTCACACAGAGCCCTCCAGTGTTTTGTCTAGTTCATTTATGGGTCTTCCACTATGTATTTTGGAATACTTTTCTACTGTCTAAGTGACCTTGCTGCCTAGAATTGTATCCCAGATCATAAAATAAGGGCTTAGAGAAGAAGGAATTGGGTCAACAACCACCATAAAAGGAAAAAGATGACAGATACTACCACAGAACAGAAAATATAAAGGATGGAAGGAAAATTATGTGGAAAGAAGTATACTATTTTTTCCAATCCAACCCCCAATTTGAGCAATCGACACTAAGATTGCAAAATATTCCAATACAAATTAAAATATACGTCTTGTCTTATAATTAGAAAAGTATTTTTATTGCCCACTCCCTACTTCCTCCAGTCTAGTTTAGATGCCTGCACAGGCATATGACATCCACTTCCCAACATTTAGTGTAAAAATATCAATATCTGCTTTGCATAACTGCTATGAGCAACTTACATTTAAATATCAATATCTGCTTTGCATAACTGCTATGCCCAACTTACATTTCCCAGCCAGCAAAGATCAAGAGTCTTCTGGGAGCCTGCCGGATCAAACTGTCATGATTTCAGCACTGCTTTGCGTCAGACAGCAGAATTTAAAGTCAAAACACACACAGTTTTAGGGAATGAGACAATGAGAAGTTCTGAGTCATACTCTACTGAGAGTGAAGAGAAGAGATTAATAGACTGCAAACATGAATGAAAGTGAATGTCTCATTTTAGTCATGCTGCCACTTCTCAAACCCAAAATAAGATTTATTTTTAGTCATCTGGAATAAAAAGAGGATCTCTTAGCACCTTGCCAAACAATGCTTAGAAAAGATTTTAATTACAATGGGCCAGATGCTGCTTTCATTTGCATTTGAGTAGGGGAGATCAGAGTGTGGCTCTGTATAGAGATGTCAGCTGTTCACTATTTGCTCTTACTAGTAATTATTCATCAGTGAGATATAGGACTAATTGCTAATACTGTAACTCTCAAAGTCACTGTGGTACAGCACATACTCCAGTCATATCAGAGCACAAAGAAAGAAAGTCAAGTTAGCTGAAGTTTGGTCAGCATTGAAAAATAAATAATTTCAAGAAAATAAGACTGCCGTCTGTTAGGTCACTGGAAAACTACATATTGCAAAGGAAAACCTGAAGTCAGGACAAACTTCAGAGTCATCCAGATTCAGTTTGGATGACTTGAATCAAACATCTGAATAGTTCACTATAGAGATAGTGACAGGAAACATCAACTATTGAAACCATATTACTCTGCTTTTCATCAACAGTATGATATTCACACTGGTATAATTCCATTGACTCCATGGTATTATTCCCCATTTATACTTCTGGATTTACGTGTCTGAAGAAGAACATTTGGTTTCCACATGCAACCTTAGACCCAGGTCTCTGAGGATCTAAATTTCAGAGCTGGAATTGATGTCTCACTCTGTTTCAAGTAGCCTCTGATGTTACTAAACTGCCACGTCTCATAGTGTAACAGAGAATGCTCAGGAGAGCTGGCTCGGCTGTAGGGAAGGAAGCAGCTAAGAGCCATTTTAATAGCACAGGCAGTGGCCTGTGTTGTCCATGGAAGTCATGGTGGCTCATCATCTCTGAAAATCTCAGAGAGTTGTAACGTCTAATTAGCAAATGTTTGCAAGATGCTAAACCCTAGATCACCTCTCTGCATAAAGAACTCTTCATTCCCCCTAGAAATCCAGCTTGCTTAGCACAAGCTAGCACAAGCCAGCACAAGCTCCAGAGTGCCATTTCTCTTACAGAAGGAGCCAGACAGAACCTGAACACCACTACCTCCAATTTATGTAAAAGGATTCAGTATATGGTAAAGTCTCATTTTTACCATTTAACTGATTCTCCCCAAGATCCTCAGGCCTGGCCCACGTAAAATTATGACCACACTGTACAGCAATCCCTTCTGGAGAAGGCAGGGGAAGTTGATTTGCAAGCTTACCTGAAAATAACAAGACTGGTTCTTTTGTTGAACTCTATAGAAATATGGATGGTGAAAACAGATATCTATTTGGTCTGTAATGAATTGCAATGATGAGGAGTTACAAAATCTTACTTGTATGATAAAAACCCAAGCCAGATTCTTAGTGCAGCACTGCTGAATTTAGCAGTTATACGCATCTGTCCCCTGTCTTCACCCAATCTAGGCAGGGTTTACTGCACATTTTCTGGGTCCATTACTGGTAGTTTTAGCAGAGAGATTTTTATTTTTGTTCAAAGAGATCAGTGCTTCTTTGATGTCTTCAGTGAGTCAAAACAGACAATGATTTCTGGATTTGTGAGGCAATCAATGGAACATGGACCATCAAAAAGACTCCTCAAGTAAAATGCTTTCATAGATAAAATCACACCAAAAGGTTCAGGAAGAGCCACCTGAAACTGTATTCTGATTGAATTTGCTGAAAGGAATATTTTCAATCATTTATGTTTAAAAGTTTGTTTAAAGCACAAACCAGTTCTTAAAGCACAAACACCACAACCTTGGGGAATGCACTGCAGTGACTCAGTGGAGGTCAGAAATGGGTGGTGTCAGAGGGTTTTGGCCATGCAGGGTGAGGCTATGGTGGATAAGTACAAGGAAGCAAAAAAAGGACTTATTTCTTCCTCTGATATTGTGTCTGTTTCTTTAGTCTCCTGCATGCTGTATTCCACTCCCTTTGCTTCCTTTCCATCTTTTATCTCCCTCTCTTTAGTTTGGCAGAAGGAGTGATGGAAAGAACCAAATCATTTTTATCTTTTTCATTTCCCCCTTATTGCTTAGATTTTTGGTGATCATCTGTCATGCAGAATAGGCAAAGATGCTGGTCGGCAGCCACCTGTTCATGTATGCAAGACCAGCTGAGCTGCCTATTCGCTCTCCACTAACTCCCATTTCAGAGTGCCAGACTCAGTATGGATCAATGGAGAAAGCTGGGATAGCTACTCAGTAAGAGTTTCATAGAGAACAGTGACACAGCATTGTGACAGACTTAGCATGGTTTCTAAAGTGTCCTTGTCCCCTCCCCCACCCCCAACCCCCTTCAGTTTCAGCAGTTTAGCTGAAAGATATTACCATTGGGTAGCTACTATCAAATTGCTCAGTGAAAACCAGGAACTCTCTTTTCTGTCAAAAAGTAATGGGTCTTAAGGGGACCTTAAAAAAAGGGAGATTTCTTGTTTCTGTGTACGTGTATTTAGCCTACATGTAAACACTGAAAGTGCTGTTCATTCACATTCATTCAAAGTGAGGTACAAACAGCCTGGATGAGGATTCGTTTGAAGCTGGGAAGTGAGTCAGGAATCTGCAATTTTTCAGCTAGGGCACAAGTTAGTGACAAAATGGTTCACAGGCTTGGCAACACACTAAAGCTGGCACCGTTGATAACAGAAATAAGGCCACAACGTTCTTCCTAGCTTTCAATAAGACTAGCAGTTCAAGTGGAATTAATGGACTTCTATTACATGGTACTGTGCTTTTGGAATCTGAAACACACATTTTCACAGTATTTGCCACCACCTTAAATGGTGGTTTCATGAGTAAACACATACAGTGAGAGTGTGATTAAAATCCCAGCAATGGGAATATATGCATGTATGTGATATATTTTTCTCTTCTAAACAAATTAATATAATTGTTTTGATGGCACAAAAACTATATACAAATTAATCCTAAATGATTTCCAACAGCTCTGCTATACTGAAAATTCATGATTTTGGGGGTAAGTTATGATGTTAATTATGTTAAAGCTTCATTAATTTGCATATTAGTCACTCACAAACCTGAAAATGTTTAGTGATTTTAGATCTCCCTGTCTCTGGTGTACAAAGCATCACATTGTTATCAGTCAGTCTGTCTGGGAATAGGAGGCAGTAATTTGTAATAGCACAAATTTCCTTTTAGCAATGTTACTCAATTGCTTGAAAAAAAATCAGTAATTCATAAAGGATATCAGTTATCAAAGTAAAAAGGTCACAGTTTTCAGCCATTCCTAAGATGTTAAAAGGGCGAGTGCTTTAGGAATGCCCAGCCTCAGGATCCAGTTTTTGAAGCTACTAGGGTAATATTCAATGCTCAGGATTTTGTGCCCCTAAATTCTGTTCATGGAATTGATGTTATATAACTTTCTTATGCTTGTTTTAGCTAATGTCATTAGGTATGTACATATGAGCACAGATTGTGTTCTCCTTAGCCTAGCATAGTGGTGCCCAACTCATCTGTGATTCAGGTTTGGTCAGGTATTGGTCAACCCTGGCCGAGCAGATACATGTCTGTAGAGCCCAAGTCCTGTCCTAGGAACAAGGCGTTGTTTAAAGTTGGTCAGAAACTAGAATTTCCATTCCATTCTTCAAAATCAGAAAAAAGCCAAAATCTTAAAGTTTCTCACAAAATAGAAACTAAAAGAAAAAGTTTTAACTTGGATGCATCAAAACATTTTTCATAGGAAAGATAGAAACATTTCATGTAATGTCAATGAAGTTCATTTTACTAGTATATTCAATATGTATACTATTAAATACTTTGGGGTTTTTTCTTTCAGATCAATAACAATTTTCAGAAATGCATCAACTTGTTTTTCCCAAATGGGAAAAACACATTGCAAGCACTCAGGGAAGCCCTATGCCCATGGGCAAAAACCCAGTACAGTACTATTAAAGAGTTATCATGTTATCTCTAAGCACACATGGCAACTCTGACAGAACAATTTTTGTTTTCATTTTATAATTTTAATAGGGTGTTTTTTTTCAGTGTATATTATTTCAGCAGCCCTGATGAAAAATGTTGAACCAAATCTAATGATGATATTTGCATAAAATTAAAGAGCTCAGACCACAACCAGCGTTCCCTTGAAAACTGAATCAGCTTTTACTACACACCCCTTCAGGTAAGTAGCAGTTTGCCAAGAGCACACACTCTGAACTTTTAATTGTTATTGATGTGCATAGGTAAACTTCACCGCATTTAAATCCAATACATGTAAGTCAGTAAGAAAGTCATTCAGCTTCAGTGGAAGTTTTGCCTTAGTAATGAGTGTGGATATAATGGTCAAGTCATAATGCAGACCATAAAACAAACTAGGGTTAATTAGCTACCCCAGTAAGCTAGAAGCAACCTATTGCTACATAACAAGCAGCATTAGTTAAAGTACATGATGTTCTATATTAAGTTTCATGGATAATATTAAGGGTGTTTAATCAACTAATATTCTGATGGGAATATTGAACCTATACGTCTAATTTAGAACTAAAATCGGAAGGAGAATAATTTGAGATCGTAATGGAGCTGACAAAGGCTACATCTCTGTGCCATTTACCAGTGACATTTCTCATAATGCTTCTGCCTCAAATGAATAATGTGTCTTTAAAAATGATTAACTTGCTGCTTTTTAAAAAGCAATAGTTAAAACCAGGTAAATCAAAAAATGTGACAGTTCTACAAGGCAGTTAACAACCAGCAATTACTTTTGTAACTTTTTAGCAATTTGAAAACTCATTTGATGGCTAGACTATGTTGTATCTTATCTCTCAATCCACAAAAGCTTATTGAGGCTGGAGGAAATGACAGGCAGGTGTCTTTACATGCTGGGTGCATCTACACAAGACACTAAATGCACAGTAGCCTGATTCTACTATGCAGTAGCAGGGCAGTAACTATGTGCAGGGCAAAAACCATGCTAATATGCTACTGCTCAATAGTATTAGACTACTGCGCAGTTAGTGTCACTAAGAAGTTGTGTGCCAGTGCTACTGTGCGGTAGCACCAGTTACTGCACATTGATTTAGTACTTGGTTATACCACTACTAAACGTAATGCACAGTAACTATGGCAGATTGATGAATGTGTAGACACACCCACTACCTATGAAAAGTCAAACTGCAAGGAATCTATATTGTTTCCCCAAATTAGCTGCAAACTAGCTAGCAATGCATAATACATCTGCAGGATGAGGAAAACAATTGCTTAAAGCCTCCACGCTGAACTACAGAGTGCCCAATGAATGAGAAGTAGACAATAATAGACTTCTGTGATTTATATGAAAATCTTCCAAATCCCTAATTCCAGTCCCCCACTCTCTAGTAGTAGGATCTTAACCAGCAGGGATAGAACATATCATTAAGGGAAACTACTATGATTTTCCAGTAAATACAATTGGTGGGGGGGGGGGAGGGTTCCCCCTTCTCACTCACATTCAGTACCTGTTATATTCAGTAGGGACAAGTATCCTTCCTCCTTGCCTTGCATAAACCTTCTGTTGTGATGTCCTCAAGTGGGATTGATGGGAACTTGGAATTAGCCTTTAGGCTACCACTCATAGGCAACTGGTAGGGGGTGCACGGGGATGCATGTGTCCCCCTGACGGGGACGGTGCCCCCCCTGATGGCCGACACTGATGCTGTCAGTAAGGCTAGTGCCCCCCTGACAGACCCACTGCCGTTGGTGGCTTCTGCAGGTGCTCCCCCAGATTCAGGAGGCACCAGGCACTCAAGCTACCACTTAGTCTCTACAATCATGTACTAATAATGGAGATAATGATTGGCAAAGTCAACCATTTCAACAGATTGAAAACCATTGCAGTGGTTTTCAATCTGTGGTCTGCAGACCTCGAGGGGTCCACAGGCTATGTCTAAGTGGTCCACAAAAGATTACTATGATCAATGAAAAGTATGTGAATACCCACACTTACAATTCTAGGGGAAATAATACCACGGGGTCTGCACCTCCATTCAACAATTTTAGGGGGTCCGCAAATGAAAAAAGGTTGAAAACCATTGGTCTATTAGCTATATAGAATGCCCTTCCATAAGCAAAGGTGGAAAATGGAAAAAGACAGCTCTCTTGTTCTTTAGGTAGCATTGCTGTGTTTCTGTACCCTCCCATTCCGACCAGTATAAGCTTTGTTGGAGACACCATTGTGCAGAGAGTAGAGATGATTGCTGAGGATGAACAGCAGCAAATGTGGGCCATGATCACTTGCCTAGGTCCGCTATTGAAACACAGAGTTAGGGGGTGGAGTGAGTCTGGTTTCCTTGTAGCAGCAGAATCCTTCATATGCAGGTGGAAGGAGGGAAAGGACTTTCCTTCGTCCTTAGAAGCTGGCAAGGGTTAAATGTTTGTTGCTTAACTGTAATATAAAGAACTGGAGATGGATGTAGTATATCATAAGGGATGATTTCTAGAGGAGTTGAATGCCTGAACAGGAGATCATACATACACTTGTTATATCAGGATTGGCAGGGGTTCCAGGTACATTTTTTGGCCTTAAACTACGGGAAAGGGCAGATGGTATGATTTCACTACCAGTCAAAGAATTTTATGAGACTCTGAGTTACATGGGTAAAAAGTTTTCTAGAAAATGTTGGAGAGGAGGGGACTGTACTAGCAAAATTTAGAGTGTTGTTTAGAGAATATTAAGCATATGCTATTTTTCCAATAGAATGAAATGTTCCCAGACAAACCATTTGGGCTGAGAAAGTCTCACAGAAAACAGAAGGTTTGTCATGGAAATAGCTGCAGGAGCGCTGGACCAGTAATTCACTTTCAATAGGATTTAAATGCTGAAAGTAAACAGACACAGGATTGTACCTTGTTCTCCAGCTCACAGCATCATTATTGCTGTTATTTTTTCCATGATGCAGTTAAGAAACATTTCTCAAATTAACAAACATACAGCTTTATGGGCAACAGTGACTTGGACTCTGACAGCCAGAATGTGCCATTGGCTTTTGGATCTACAAACAGTAATCAACAGGATCCTCCAACTAATTTCCAGAAGGGCCAGATTGCGATACCATTCTGGTAGTTCTTCAATGGACAAGTAATCCTACTAGTTTTAAGGATTCTACCCACTGTATATGGTCATTCTGACAAGAGTATTACAGAGTACCGTTTTCTGCCTCTTCCTTAATCCCTTATCTCTCAATTCCCTCCCTAACTCTCTCTGCTGTGAGGGAGGAACACCCCTGAGCCATTTGGCTTGTATAACACACAGCATCTGCAGTCAATCCTGCGCACGTCTCTGGAAAGCCTCCCAGAATTATTCTTCCATCCTCTGAAATGGGCACATCTCTTGTATCTGCATGTCCTGCACTGGTATGACAACCATTCTTTTACATGGACCAATGGTATGGTTCACCCAAAAATGGGCATTTGCAACTCACTGCAAAGTGTCTGAATAGCAACTCTTTAAATGTGTTATCTGGTGGCAAGTAAATTGCCAACCTCACCTGTACTATATTTTGCACATATGCCTGCAAGGATGTATAACCAATAGGGAGATACTAAATCTAGCACTCCAAAATCTCATCTGGATGACTAAGTGGATTACTCATCCATGCATGGAGGAGGTCTCCATCTGTTGCAGATGTATTATTGATAAGTTCTTTAATTTTATTTAACTGCTTCAGGATATTGTTGCGTGAAAAAACAAAACAAAAAACTATGACCAAAGTCAGAATTGTTTAATTTAATGAGGGCAGTTGTGACCACACATAGCAACTTCTTCTACTGATATTGTGCTGATGCACATGGTATAAACAGCATGCAGCCTTATATTATAAATAGCTGACTACTTTCACTTTGCATTATGGGATGTAGCAGGCACCCCAGATCCCCGCTCTGTAGAGTTCTAATTTTAAATCCTTTCATAGGTGGGCAAAATGTCTTTTTTGCCCCACCTATTACCTCTGTTTTACCAGCAACTCGCTTCTTGGCCTCTTGAAGGCTCAGATCAAGTGTAGTACCTATATGCTCAATTTTGAACAGTGGGGATTCTCTTTGTTAATGAAGATAAAGAAACTACTTCCCTTCCTTTGAAGGAACTGGGTATTGGAAACATATCACATTTACCACCTTCCTGTCAAGGAGGCAGGCCCAAGTTATCCAGTTGTCAAGTTGAATACGAGCTCACTGATTGGAGTCAAACCTATGAAGCCAAATTCGTACAGTCATATTGACAACCTAGACAATATATCATGATGGAGTCTCATTCTAGTGGCTTGCATGGGAAGAAGTCATCTTTTGGGTGGCACTTGGAAGAGTCTTACTACCTTTTCCCCTTCAAGTCTGATCCCCAGTTAGAAAGTTTCCATTAATATCAACAAATTATTTTAAAAGTGATGGTTGTATTTTAAAACCAGCCAACATTCAAAAATACTCTTGTAAGGAAAAGAAAAGGGAAGGGAAAAACACTATAATCTTCATTAGAAAACCAGAAATTGAGCCTGTACCTGCCAGGCATTATGGCATATTAGCACTTTTAGTCCCTATCAAACCTCAACCCCATGTGAGGCCCAACGACTAGGGAATCTGACGAATCAATTTCCCATGGGATCCTGATACTCATTAGCCAGAGCAGAGCAAGGAGCAAACACCAGCACACACTGAGTTCAACAGCTTTATTGAAGTGGAGGCAACTTCAGGCAGGTCCCCACCAAACTGAGGAGCGGCTCAGAACATCAGTGCAGTCATACATTTATACTTTCCAGTCCATGCTCATTAGCATTAAACCATGCCCAGTTTCCCCCTGTTACGCCCACGGCTCCGCCCCTACATTTACATGGAATTTGCGATGCATTAGTCCATTACCATGAAACTTTCCACTCTGTGCCTGCATGAGGTCATCTCCCCTACTTCACCCTTACTTCACCCCTATTATCTTTGGTCACTTACAGTTAATCATCTTAAAAGCCTTCTTTTATATTTTCCCTCTTAATATACCTTTGGTTTCCTCCCCGGTCTGGTTTAAGCTCCTCTACTTTGCAACTAAACAAATAGTCAAATAATTGGACAACGAATTAACCATTTAAAGCCCCTAAGTAAACAAACATGTAGAACAAACATTACACTTCTGCTAACTTTAACATCTTAAGTCTTATGCCTGGTTAAATCTCCAACTTGGGCATAGGCAATGTATGTATCAGCTGCAAGACCAAGACCAAGACCTTTCAGTGTTCAGGCTCAGCACAAATCAGCAAGGGAAAAGAGCGGGAGAAAGATCAGATTGCAAACAGCAGGGGAAAAGGAGTGGGGGTAAAAGGGCGGGAAAAGGTAAGCATAAGTAAACAGTGCATCAACTGCAAGACCAATGCAAGGGCTTACCATAAATCAGCAGAACAAAAGGGCAGGAAAATGCAAGACACACAGGGTGGAAAAACGCAAGGGTTTACCATCCTAACAGTCCCCCTCTACATGTGCAAATAAAGGCACAATGGGATCTAATGCGCAAACAGGGGGTGGGCTAGGGAGGAATTGTCCCCCCAAGCTAGGGAGCACCCCCAGGGCTGACCATTGGGGCGCCGGCTCTGGTGGCACCCGATTCCCCGACAGCGAGGGAACATAGTGGGTGGGGCTGCCGGCAGGGACTTCCGGGAAGCCCGGGGTGCCTGATTGGCTGTTAGGGCAACCGCCAATTCAAACCACGGCCTTTAAAAGCTGCAGTTTGACGCAGCTCCTGGCACTTGGGTCCAGGAGCTGAGGAGGGAGTCAGGCACGCCTGAGCCCCAGCACGCACATGTGCCCCCTTACCAGATTGGAGGCAGCGGATGCGGCAGCAGGGGCAGCATCAGCTGATCCCCCTAAAGTAAGTGAGGGCGGAGGGAACCGGCGCAGTGGAGCTGGAGCGGTGGGGAAGCCACAGGGTCCCTTTTTGCAGAGTCGGCAGGGAGCCGTGCTCCTGAGCTGCGTGCACGAACAGGCGTGCTCTTTGCACCGGCATTCACGCAGGCGAGTGAGCAGGAAGGGCCAGGAGGGAGACTCCAGCAAGGGTAGGGCGAAGGCACCACACAAAAATATAAATAAATAGCAATTTATAAAATGGTGTTGATGTGGAGTGCTGCTAGTGCCCCTGCCCTGGGGGCGCCGCCTGCCCAGGGCTTGTCTGAGACCTCCACCCAGACAGACCCCATGGGGGAGCTGGTGTGCCCCTGCCCCTTGGCCTGTGGGGGATGCCCAGCAGGGCCAGGGGGCGGGCCCCATACCTGTCCTGCAGGCGCCCATCTTAGGGCCCTGGAGGCACAGGTGAGGGAGCTCCAGGAGGAGGTTAGCAGGCTGAGGGGAATCAGGGAGGCAGAGGATAAAATTGATGGGTACTTTCTCTCCCTGCAGGGCCATGCATCCAAGGGGGAAGCATCCTGGGAGGTGCCCTCCACAGCACAGTGGCAGATGGTCCCCTCCAGAGCCAGGGCTGCTCACAGCAGACCAGTACCAGTCCCTCCAGTCTGGCTGGAGAAAAGGTAAGAGGCCCTGGTGACACTGCAGGAGAAGGAAGGAGAGGAGGAAGCCTCCAGAGAGAAGGCCACTCCACACTCTCCACACTCTGAACAAGCTGAAGGAACTAAGCAGACGTGGTAGACTACCACGCTCTGGGGGGCATGCTTAAGGAGATAGGGGCACAGGTGGTATTCTCTTCTGTCGTACCAGTGAGCGGACATGGAAGATGACATGAGATCTGCATCAGAGAGGTCAATTTGCGGCTTCGGAAACAGTGCCTCAAGGTGAGCTTCAGCTTCTTAGACAACGACCCACACATCAGGATGAGAGACATGCTCGGGTGGGATGGGCTTCACCTTTCCCCCAAAGGTCAGCATGTGTTCTCTTCTAGGTTGGCTGATCTCCTCCGGTGGGCTTTAAACTAGGCTCATCAGGGGAAGGGGAAGACGAGGGCGGAGGAAGCCTTGGACCACTAAACCAAGCGTCATCCACAAGAACAGCCCAGCCTAGACCGACAATGAGCAGAACAAATACCTAGGTAAGCAACAGGGGCCCGGGGAGTACTGGGATTAGGGGGACAGTGCACGCATCTTCAGGAGGCCTCAAATGCCTCTACACTAATGCTCATAGTATGGGGAACAAGCAGGAGGAACTTACCCTCCTGCTAGCTGACACCAACCCAGACATAGTGGGGCTCACCAAAACATGGTGGGACCCAACGCATGACTGAGCGGTGAATATCAAGGTCTATAGGCTGTACAGGAGGGATAGGACAGGGAGGAAAGGTGGGGGTGTGGTGCTCTACATCATGGAGAAATACACATCCTGAACGAGTAGCACTGGGTCAGAGGAGGGGCACACTGAAGTGCTCTGGGTTAGAATACTAGGAGGTCGAGGGGAAAGGGACTTAATGGTGGGGGTCTACTACAGACCACCCAACCAAGGGGAAGAGCTAGACCGGGAATTCTTAAGTCAGCTCATGGAGGCAGTTAGGTCAAAGGACGTGGTCATCATGGGTGACCTAAACTTTCCAGAAATCTTCTGGGAAGAGCAGTCAGCCAGGTCTGACTGCTCACATAGGTTCCTAGGCAAGATGCAGGACCTCCATCTAACCCAGGAGATGCACAGCTCCACCAGGGGAGACACCTTGTTGGATCTGGTCCTGGCCACAGGTGACGACCTGGTGAGGGGTCTGCGGGTGCTTGACCACCTGGGCAACAGCAAACATCGCCTGCTGGAATTCATCATCCAGTGCAAGGTGGCAAGGGCCTGCACCAAGGCAGCATCCCTGGACTTCAGGAGGACAGATTTCGAAGAGGTAAGGAGAATAGTCGGGGAGACACTGAGGTCCCGGAGGGGAGGGGAGTTGTGTGTCCAAGAAGAGTGGTCATTCCTTAAGGAGACGATCCTCCAAGCCCAACGGGAGGTAATCCCAACATGGATCAAAGCGGGAAAGAGGGCACAAAACCCTCCATGGCTCACCAAAAGCAGCCAGGAACATCTAGCTAAAAAGGAGGCGTACACCCAATGGAAGGGAGGGGCCATCACCAGGGAGGACTATACCTCTGTTGCTCAGGGCTGTTGGGGGGCAGTCAGGAAGGGCAAGGCGGAAATGGAACTGGGACTAGCTACCCGGATCAAGGACAACAAGAAGTCTTTTTTTAAATACATAGAGGGTAAAAAGAAGGTACCAGGTAACATGGGGCCTCTTCAGGACACACTAGGAAATCTGGTCATTGCACCAGACAGCAAAGCTAACCTATTTAACAATTTTTTTGCATCCATTTTTCTGAGCAGGGACTGGGTCATCCCCTCCACTGGGACCCCTGTAGGCCCCAGGGGAGATGCACCCAGGCCTAGGGTCAGAGAGGACCTAGTCAGGGAACTTCTGGAGGGACTGGACATATTTAAATCAGCAGGTCCTG
>NW_005841967.1:3069269-3070509 GCF_000455745.1 Alligator sinensis | reverse complement strand
AGGGGGTCAGACTTGATGATCTGCTCAGGTCCCTTCTGACCCTACCAACTATGAAACTATGAAACTATGAAGTGTATTGCTGAGCAGAAATTATTTGTTGAATGGTGGCCTAATTTAACAGTAATTCTTCATAACCACTGCCAATTTCAAAATAGTGAGTGTGGAGTCAGCAGTTCCTACCATGATTCCTTTCCTTGCCAATGCCAATAGTCAAAAGAGTATGAGGCAACATAGACTCAACCAGAATTCTAGAAAAACAGAAACACAGGGCCATTTCTGAGCCAGGAGCCTCAAACAACTCTCCCTTGATATACTTATTGGTAGCGAAGTGTTCTGTCCCTTCTATACCAAGAATGATATTTGAAAGCACTCTCTTTAAGTAAGTCTCATCCGGAAAAGGGACTTTAAATTTGAATGCCACATTTCTCACTCCAGTCAACACCCATATTTAATATGCTCAGTGGGAAAGTGTAGCATTCAATCAGTAGCTCTTGAAAGAATTTTGACTTTTACAAACGAAAAGCCTTCAGAATTTTCCAAATGTAAAATTTATCTGGAAGAATTTGCACCTTCCTTTTCCTTTTCCTTTAGAAATGACCAACATTTAGCAATTCTTTTTGCCAGTCTTATGTGTCAGAGGGAATTACTAAATATTGCACAGATGTTAAGAACTAAAACAAATCCGATACCAAAAGGGCCACAAAAAATCACTTCAGATTCAGTGCTCTGAATCTGATAATGACTTGACCTTTTAAAAGCCTGTTACTGTAGGTGGAATCACTTGATTTGAATGTTATATAAAATTGCATCATGATGCACAAACAATCTTAATTCTCACATTGCCCAACTTCTGCATACTTAACTTTGCAACATTAATGCTCTCTTACACATCATACTTTTGTGTGAAATTCTCTCTAAGCCAAGCCTACCACAATGATATCCTACTCCTGGTTGCTGCCATTGAAATCTACTGGAATTAGGACTGTGAGAGTCTTCAGATCCCAATTCGGATCCGAAGCAGCACACCCAGATCGAAGTGGGACTTCAGCAATGATATCCAAAGCAGGTCAGAGCATCTGAAGCGCTTTGGATCTGCTTCAACGCTTCGGACCCACTTCGGCCATCTTGATTCACAATTAGAAAAGGGAGCGGGGGAAGACTGACGTCTATACCTTTCCAATGGCAGCATCTGTGGGCTTTCTTGCCTGCATTGCGGGCCAGGCCAGCCTCTGGCTTCTTT
>NW_005841967.1:3063596-3068841 GCF_000455745.1 Alligator sinensis | reverse complement strand
GCCCTGCAGTAGTTCCCCACCCCCAGGACAGACACAATTGCATAAGCACCCATGTTACAAGTTTTGCCTGTCAGCTGCTAGGGGTGCAGGACCCCAGAACCCAGAAGCCCCTGCACCTATCTCCTTGACAGCTGGCAGGCTTCGTAGCCTCAGCAGGGGCCACCATCTCTGCAGCTTTCACCCTGCTGTGCCTTAACTCATGCAGTGTCACCCAAGGCATGAGTTTTGCTTGTCCGCATCTTGAGGTGCAGTTCCCCCCAAACCCCTGCACCGATCTTCTTGAAACTTGGCAGGCTTTGTGGCCTCACCAGGGGCTAGTACCCCTGCAGTTTTCAGCTCCCTGTGGTGTAACACATAGACGTGAGAGGAGTTTTGCTTTCAAGAATTTGGGGTGCAGTTTCCCCCAAACTGCTGCACCGATCTTCTTGAAGCTTGGCAGGCTTCATGCTCTCAGCAGAGGCTGCCATCCCTGCAAGTTGCACCTAAATTGGAGCTAAAATAACAACATTATAGATATTTCATTCATCCCCCATTATAACCTATAGCTGGATCTCCGAGGTGGTTCCGAAGCTTTGAAGCCACTGCGGCTGGATCGAAGCAGCAAACCAATCCAGAGATCTGGATCGGATCGTGGCCATCTGAAGCGGCCGAATCTGAAGCTGGATCGGATCACTGCCAACTCGCACAGGCCTAACTGGAATATGAGTAAACCCACAATTTTAGGCCTGTTGCTGTTCTTGATACCAATTCTGTCTGTTAAGAGGTTTCATTGTGTTGTTCATCAAAGCATCTTTAACAGAATAGCAACAGCAATAGCATTTTTTTCATGGAACTTTGAGTCTCTGATTCTTGGGGGGGGGAGGTAAGGGGAGGGGAGCAGCACAATGAAAAAAATGATTGAGTGCCCAACTATTTTCAAGAAACTTTGTTAGAACTAGGATCTCCAATCCATAGTTAATCCCTACATTAGTGACCTATTGTACAAAGCTTCTAAGTACCAAGCATTTCCCACCGATTTCTCAAGGCAATGAACACTCATATTGCTTTGACCTCACTGTAATCTGCTCAGCAATTCGGGGCACTACCCCCCTCCCTTCACTGTTCTGTTTGTACTTGAATCTGTAAGTCAATAGGATCCAGTCCTGCACCATTTCATTGTGTCAGTTTTATCATCAATGACATCAATGAGAACAGTATCAGTCCCTGTTCCCTAGTCTTACTAATGGGTAGAACAAATTCTGAAGATTCTCTTTCATGAAAGTCACCAGTGTATGGTAAAAAAGAGGAGGGGATTGAACAAGTATGCAAACAAGTCTTCAAGAGGAAACCTGATTTTAAACATAGCCCTCATTAGATTTCAACCAAGTTTTCCTTCTTTGTGTTATCCCTGCTGCAAAGACTGGAGTAACTTGGTTGCCATGTACCAATGCTGTCTTTAATGCAGGATGGTTTCTCTGATTCCATCTTGGTTTGCTCATCTTTTGCTTATGTATGAACAATCCAAACCAGAACTACTGAAGATGAACACAGTTAAACTGATTTGCTCAAAGTTGTGTCAGCTTGAAACATTCCCCAAACAGTAAATCTAATTAAAGTATTGCTGTATTTGATTTTTGCAACCAAGTCAGGCAATGCATTCTGTAGGATTTCATAACACAAAACCTGGAAGTGGCCCAGGGTCATAAGGTTTAAAAAAAAACAGTTCTGAATTTGGATTTGTCACATAGCCATGAAAATAGATGCATGGTGCGTAGGCTATTGGACATCACAACAAACATTCAGACATTCTGTGTTGCTCTATTCAGTGCTTTCTATCTAATTAGCAGTTATAAACATTTGCATTCAAGCACAGTAACAAAAGTACAAACTCATAAGTACAGTATGAGTTCAATTACATGAGTCCAATTATATAACAATTACCTTTACTTTATGTAATTGGACTCAGGTTACGTAATGTGCAATTACATGAAGTCCCAGCCCAGAATAATTACTATAAGCAACAAAGCATTGTATGGATTTCAGGGGAAAAGTATTTGATGGGAGTAGAAAGATCAAGCTGTTTTAGTAATATACAGAAACATTCATCCTTTGGTCAGTGTTCCCTAGTCTCAAGTTCAAACGGCCTGAGTTACCTAAATCGGACCTAAGCATATGCTACCAAGGATCCAGATTCACTTAGATGATACCTGGGGCCTAGTCAATGTACATGGGACTAAATATTTTAGTCTGTGGAAACTCAATTAACAAATCAAAAGCACCTTGACAACCTGGCTGGATGTTAGTGATACTGTAGACAAGTAAGAGTTGAAACTCATTGATGTTACAAGTCATTGCACTGATTGAATGTGATAAGCAATGCAAATGCATTAATATTTATAGTTTTGCAAAAAATGCTCAGTTTGTTCCATGTTTATTACAGCCTGATTTACAATATTTAAAAGCAGCCCACTGCATGAAAATCTTTGCAAAGAAAAGGAAAAAGCTGCCCTTGCAATACTTGTCTCATGACCTTTTCTAAGACCCTTTAGACAGACGAAGGGGGATAATCTTGTGATTATCCTAGGTAGTCTGGAGATGGAATCATGTTACATTCTCTGTTGGACCAAATTCCATGCTTAAGAAAAAGCATAAGGATATTTACCCCATAACTTTTCTGCCCTTTGGGGATAGCTGGTATAGATGACCTCTTTGATCTGTAACATGGGCTTCCTATAGTAGAGTGAGGGTACACAAATAATTATACACTTGTAAACATATTTGAGGATGTTTCCCCATGAAACTAAAACATAACTAAAATAAGAAATAGGAGGATGATCTTGTCATTGATGTTTCTTCTTTGGCTACCTATAACAGCTTTTCACTTTTGATCCTGAAACATTCAGGCACACAACACAGACAAATGGATAGAGGACACAGCCAGATGAGCACACACATGTGTTATGCAGCACTGCAGACCCATCTGTGGTGCTGCACCCTACATGTGCCGCAAGCATAGGCTTTCCCCACGCTACTAATTTGCAGCATGGGGGAGGGGAAGGGGGAGTTTGACACCGGGAGATCCGGTGGTTACGTATGTGGTAGCAGAATGCGTCACCCAAAATCGGAGCCTGGCTGGCTAGAGCCATGCTTCAGCTGCCAACCAGGTTCTCTGCTGCCGGATTGTTGCAGCTGCAGCTCCTGGAGGCCTGCAGGACCCCAGGAAGGCTGCTGGAGCCAGCCCCGGTGCTGGCCCCAGCCTTGCCTACCCCACCCGGGACCAATGTTTCATGCACTACAGCACACATGTACAGGCATTCCCCAGGGGCAAGTAACAACGACATAACTGTGCCACTGCTATTTGTCCCCAGGGAAACACACGTGCGCATTCATCTGGACATGCCCAGAGAGACCAACAGCAACTAAGCCAAACAATTAATTGGTCCCAAGATTCCAAAAACTTCAACATTCACATTTGTAGTGATTAATGCAGGCAGCATGCTAGTCAAGGAGTGATCATATGAGTTCATTACCACAGAAAATGAGAAGTTTAAGAGAGAGGGCAGCTAACTGCTCTTGATAAGCTAGATTGTAGAGCAAAGAAAGAAAGAAAAATTTATTTCTAACACATCAAGGACTGAAGAATCTTAAGACTTACAGCCTCACAGAAAAATAAGCATAAAATTTTAATCATACCCCATTAAGAGCTAAGGGCATCACAAAGAATGCAGTTCTCAATCTCGCTCTCATGAACTAAAGCTGTACAAAGAACTGAACTAATTTTTCACTATTTCACAGCTTCAAGTGAATACCTTGACTTTTACAGAATTACCAGACAACATCAGCTCTTTTATTCACAACCAAGAATAGCAATGATGGAGTTCTGGTACAATGATCAAGGCTCAATTTTTTTTTATCTACAGGAATATCAAGTCCCTCATTAAACTACTCCCCATAACACCTAGGTTTATTTTTACCACACAAATTTAACCCCAAATGGGCAAATGCAAAAAGTAGTCTAATGCATTTATTTGAACAAAAACTATAAACTTCTCTTAATGCTAGTCCAGCTGGGGTTTTTTTCCTGCCACTTCAGTACCCATTTGTTATCAGTTCATACTTGCAAGCAAAAACTTCATTTGTATGAATGAATGAATGGGAAAGTGTTTATTGTTGTAAATATTTACTTTCAAAAGGATTGATGGTGGAAGCATGCATGTATCCATTTTGAAAGCTCTTTATGAATTTGAAGGGAGTCTACAAAAGAGCAACAAGAATGAGGAGAGAAGTAGAAAACATGACATTTTAATAAAGATAGGATAAATTGGGATCATTTAGTCTGGAGAAGAGAAGACATTAGGGATTTAAGACAGTCATTTCATATACAGGAATGGTTATTACAAAGAAGGTGGCAATCACTGGGTGTGGAACAGGAAATAATGGCCTTAAATTGCAATAAGGTTAGATATTAGGAAAAATTTTCTATCTACGAGGGAGATTAAGAACTTGCACAGATTAACAAAAAAAGGTTGTCAGATTTCCAGTATGAGAAGTATAGGTTAGATAACCATTTTTCTGGGATGGATTCAATAGCAATAGTTCTGCCTAGAGCACAGGGCTGGATTATGTGTCTTCTTGAGCTCTCTTCCAGTCCTATTTTTCTATGAAATGGCATCATCACCTTAGTAGACATTCCCAAAACTTCAGCTCCTTGCAAGTTATGGCTTTGATGTTAGGACTCTAAGGCTGCATCCAGACGAGCGCGCACGTACCTCTTGCCCCGTCTCAAACCCCTTTGAGGTGGGGCAAGACGCACGTGCGAGAATGAAAAAATGTTCCCCGTGCTGCAAGTTTGCAGCACAGGGAGAAAATTAGGCCCCTGGAAATCCAGGGGCCTAAAAAAACCGAAGTTTAAAAAAGCAAAGTAGAGCACAGTCCCAGACTGTGCCCTGAGGCAACCGGAGGCTGGGTCCTCCACAGAGACACTCAGGCTGCCAGAGCATCTCTGTGGCTGGTCTTCCCCTTGGTGCTGAAAAACCTGGCCAGCCAGGCCGCATGTTCAGCACCAGGGCTCCAGTGCTGGTGAGTAAGGGGTTGGGGGGGTCCCACAAGCCCTCTGATCCCTGCTCCCCCACCCCATAGTTTAAAAAAGCAAAAACCCCAGCACTTACTGGCAATTGTAGCTGCTCTCTGCCAGACTGGGGCCCCACCTGCACAGTGCAGGACAGGGTGACAGCCCCAGTGGCCCCAGCCTGGGCTCTCCTACCCC
>NW_005841967.1:3062878-3063437 GCF_000455745.1 Alligator sinensis | reverse complement strand
GTGGGGCATCCATTGAGGGGTCGGGGTGAGGCTGGATGAGGCAGCCATCAGAGGCACTGTAGGAGCCAGTGGGGGATGGGGCCAGGTGAGGCAGCAATCGAGGGGCTGGGGTGGGGCATGTGAGCATTGCAGGGGGCGTGGCAGCCCCACCAGGGGCCATTTGGCCCCTGTTGTGGGGGCTGTACCCTTTGTGTGGGGGCCAGACCCCTTGTGTGGGGGCTGTAGCCCTTGTATGGGAGCCAAATCCCCTGTCGGTGGGACTGAACCCCTTATATGGGGGCCAAATCCCCTGTTGGAGGGCTGTACCCCTTGTGTGGGGCTGAATCCCCTCTTGGGGGGCTGAAACCCCTGTTGGGGGGCTGTAACCCCTGTGTGGGGGTCATCGCCCCATGGGAGGGCAGCAAAATATATATTCATGAATTCATGAAACATATTTAGAGTTCACTTTATTATTATGATAAGAGACTTGCTTTAACACTGTAGTTTCATAGTAGTAGCTAGGGTCAGGAGGCACCTGAACAGATCATCTAGACTGACCCCCTTCCACAGGCAGGCAAGA
>NW_005841967.1:3060388-3062721 GCF_000455745.1 Alligator sinensis | reverse complement strand
AACCTAAACCTATTCTCCATCAGCTTATGACCATTGTTCCTCATCACCCCAGGTGGTGCTCTGCCTATTTGCTGTTGATCCCACCAATGAGCTTGTAGGCAGGCACCAGGTCCCCCCTCAGCCTCCTCTTCCTGAGGCTGAACAGGTTCAGGTCCCTCAGTCTCTCCTCATAGGGCCTGTCCTGCTGCCCTCTCACCAAGCAGGTGGCCCTCCTCTGAACCCTCTCCAGGCTGGCCACATCCCTTTTGAAGTGCGGCGCCCAGTACTGGATGCAGTACTCCAACTGCGGCCTGACCAAAGTTGCATAGAGGGTGAGTATGACCTCTCTGGACTGGCATGAGATGCACCTTTGGGTGCATGACAAGGTATGGCTCGCCTTGCTGGCTGTGGTCTGGCATTGGCGGCTCATGTTCATCTTGGAGTCAATAATGACTCCGAGATTCCTTTCCTGGGATTTCCGGGGAACAAAACATTGTTCAACTGATTACTGTTGCTGTCTCATTCTCTCTCTCTCTTTATAGTGGTCTTTTGTTTTACTTGTGGAGGAACATGGATTTGTGGGTATTTTACAGAGTGACTTCAGGATTTTTTTTATCAGGGATTTTTCAGTTTTCCAATAGGGAACACCAGAATTTCTGCTAGGAAAGCCAGTGGCAGGACCCTGCCTGCTCAGAGCTGGCACCTTGGACCCAGCTGGCTGTGGCTGACTTCCTGGCCAAATGGGGCCAGGAGGACAGGCGAGTTGCCTCTACTGACTATGCAGTCCCCATGCAGGTCTGGCAGGTGCACAGCAGGTCACAGGCAGGCAGCAGCCCCCACTGTCTGACTGCTGCAGTGGGTAGAGGGGGCAGGGAACTCTCAGGGCTGCTTCAGCAGTCTGTCTAACACAAAGGGTAGTGTCCCCACGTACCAATTTGCTGGGCCCCAGAAGCTCCTGAGAGCGAGTAGCCCTGAACTACTTGCCAGGGTGGCTTTTTATACTGCTGGGGCCAGGACAGGTGCTGGCCCCGGGCTGTAGCTCCCCTTGGCTGCAGATCAGGGAGAAGCCAGGCAGGGTTATTTTGCCCCAAGTGGCACAATTTGCTCCACAACAAAGTGTGTGTCTGAGCACGTGCACTGAGGCAAAAAGCCCCAGCTCAAAACTGCACTGCTTCTATTTGGGCTGCTGCGAGTGCACATGCTTGCATGTGTGGACGCGCCCTAAGAGTGTATATCCTCAGCTGGGGTAATTTTTTATAAATCCATTGAAATCAATTGGTTGTGACTGGTCACTCCTCTTCTATCATTCAAAAATTGAAGAGTAAGTTTATCAAAATGCATTGGTAACCAGTCAGATGAGGCCAAAGGCAAAAGGGGAGTATATAATGTTAACAAGCAGGACATCTGTTTTAGATAATGTAAAAGAACATTTCTCTTCAGGCAAGTACTTTTGTAATTACCTCCTGACTATTCTGCATAACAATGAATTTCTATCCTCTTAATCTCAGATATAGTTACACTTCTATTACTGAGCATTCATTAAATTGATTTGCAGAGTTTCAGGAAACCATAATATTTTCTTTCTTTATTTTACTAGTAAAATTGTTTAAGGAATATAGAATAAAATGATTCAACTATCATTTCTGCCCACTGTTGTCATTAATTCTTGGAGTTTTGTCTAAATTGAATTGACTTCAGAAAGTCTATTCCCATCCATAAATACAGTTCAGCATGAATAAGATTTGCAGAAGCCTGTCTCTACCATCCATATTATAACCTTGTCTACTGTTGAACTTCCTGGATCGAATTATTATACATTGCAATGAGACATAGAATTACTTTGGAAGTACTTTTTGTGCGGGCCGGGAGTGACCCGAGCCCTTTTCCGTGCTGCACGCGGGCTGTGGCCAGCAGCCCGGGCACGCTGGATCGGAGAGGGAGGGCGACGAGCTGGAATTAGGCACAAACGCGTATCGGTAGTTTTAAAGATTGTTTACTTACACCGAGATGGCAGTGGTGTAGGCTGGAAAACTTGCTTGAGTTGCGGTTACAGACACAGACAACACGGACGGTCACGTGGAGTTTGCTAGGCTCCACGGAACAGAGCTCCGGATGCTCTGGGTGAACGCACCACCAAAATCGAAATCGTAGATACGTTTTATAAAATTTGCGATCGAAGACGGGAAGAGGTGGGCGATGGATCAGGTCGCCAAGCTCCTCTGAATCTCACACAGGGTCTCTATTACCCTGCCGTGTATCCAGAGTCCCCACGAGATGGATGTGGAGTCCTCTTCGGCTTGGGTGGAAACTGCTCAAGCCTCTTATACAGCTAACAGGCCAATCGTTAGCCGCCA
>NW_005841967.1:3059458-3060221 GCF_000455745.1 Alligator sinensis | reverse complement strand
TAGCAAACTCTCCCGTGCAATGAAGCTGCAACTTGGCGGGGATAATTCTGGTGCCGAAGCACACACAAAATCATGCCTTTGGGTCATGACACTTTTAAAAGGATGAAAACGTTGTTTAAAAAGTTATCAGTTTAAAGCACATGGAACAAGGTGTCCATCATCATAATTATCATCATCATGATAAGCGTGTGTTCTCTTCTAGGTTGGTGAATCTTCTCCGGCGGGCTTTAAACTAGGCTCGTCAGGGGAAGGGGAAGACGAGGGCGGAGGAAGCCTTGAACCAATAAACCATGAGTCACCCACAAGAAAAGCCCAGCCTAGACCAACGACGAGCAGAATGAATACCCAGGTAAGCAACTGTGGCCCAGGCAGTACTGAGATTAGGGGGACAGTGCACACATCTTCAGGAGGCCTCAAATGGCTCCACACAAACACTCATAGTATGGGGAACAAGCAGCAGGAACTTACCCTCCTGCTAGCTGACACCAACCCAGACATAGTGGGGCTCACCGAAACATGGTGGGGCCCAAAGCATGACTGGGCGGTGAATATCAAGGTCTATAGGCTGTACAGGAGGGACAGGACAGAGAGGAAAGGTGGGGGTATGGTGCTCTACATCAAGGAGGAATACACATCCTCATCTAGTAGCACCGGGTCAGATGAGGGGCACAGTGAAGTGCTCTGGGTTAGAATACTAGGAGGTCGAGGGGAAAGGCACTTAACTTACTACAGGCCACCCAACCAAGGGGAAGAGCTAGACCGG
>NW_005841967.1:3057369-3059138 GCF_000455745.1 Alligator sinensis | reverse complement strand
GATTTCAATGAGGTAAGAAGAATAGTTGGGGAAGTACTGAGGTCCCGGAGGGGAGGGGATTCGGGTGTCTAAGAAGAGTGGTCATTCCTTAAGGAGACGATCCTCCAAGCCCAAAGGGAGGTAATCTCAACAAGGATCAAAGGGGGCAAGAGGGCGCTAAAGCCCCCATGGCTCACCAAAAGCATACGGGAACGTCTCCTAGCTAAAAGGGAGGCGTACACCCAATGGAAGGGAGGGGCCATCACCAGGGAGGACTATACTTCAGTTGCTCGGGGCTGTAGGGAGCTGGTCAGGAAGGCCAAGGCGGAAATGGAACTGGGACTAGCTACCCAGATCAAGGACAACAAGAAGTCCTTTTTTAAATACATAGGGGGCAAAAAGAAGGTACCGGGTAATGTGGGACCTCTGCAAGACTCGATAGGAAATCTGGTTGTCGCACCAGATGACAAGGCTAACCTATTTCATGATTTCTTTGCCTCCATTTTCTGAGCAGGGACCAGATCAGCCCATCCACTGGGACCCTCTCAGGCCCCGGGGGAGGCGGACACAGGCCTAAGGTCAGTGAGGATCTAGTTGGGGAACTTCTGGAGGGACTGGATATATTTAAATCAGCTGGTCCTGACGACCTCCACCCCAGAGTGCTGAGGGAATGAGCAGAGGTCATTGCGGGACCCCTGGCATGGGTTTACAAGCACTTATGGTGGTCTGGTGTGGTGTCAGAGGACTGGAAAAGGTCCAATGTGGTTCCCATTTTCAAAAAAGGGAGGAAGGAGGACCCAGGGAACTATAGGCCTATTAGTCTTACCTTGATCCTGGGTAAGCTTTTTGAGAGAATTATCCTGGCGCATGTCCGCCAGCAGGGGAGGTTATGCTTAGGGCAACCAACATGGGTTCATTAGAGGTAGGTCCTGTTAGACCAACCTGGTGGCCTTCTATGACCAGGTCACAAAATCCTTAGACGCAGGGGTAGCAGTGGATGTAGTCTTTCTGGACTTCAGGAAGGCCTTTGACACTCTCTCTCACCCCATTCTCATTAAAAAACTAGGGGACTGTGGCATCGACACCTACACAGTCAAATGGGTCACTAACTGGCTGCAGGGCTGCACCCAGAGACTGGTGGTGAATGGGTCATTTTCGACCTGGAGGGATGTGGGCAGTGGGGTCCCCCAGGGCTCGGTCTTCAGACCTGAGCTGTTCAACATCTTCATCAGTGACTTGGACGAGGGGGTTAAAAGCACCCTATTCAAATTTGCTGATGACACTAAGATGTGGGGAGAAGCGGGTATGCTAGAAGGGAGGAATAGGCTGCAATTGGACCTAGACAGGTTACAGGGGTGGGCAGATGAGAACAGGATGGGTTTCAACACTGACAAGTGCAAGGTGCTGCACCTGGCGAGGAAGAACCAGCAGCATACCTACAGGCTGGGGAACTCCCTTCTCATCAGTGCAGAGGCAGAAAAGGTTCTTGGAGTCATTATTGATGCCAAAATGAACATGGGCCGACAGTGTGGGGACGCGGTCAGGAAGGCCAACCATACCTTGTCATGCATCCACACATGCATCTCGAGCAGGTCCAAGGAGGTGATCCTCCCCCTCTATGCAGTACTGGTTAGACTGCAGTTGGAGTACTGCATCCAGTTCTGGGCGCCGCACTTCAGGAGGGATGTGGACAGTGTTGAGAGGGTTCAGAGGAGGGCCACCCACTTGGTGAGAGGGCAGCAGGGCAGGCCCTATGAGGAGAGGTTAAGGGACCTGAACCTGTTCAGCCT
>NW_005841967.1:3049868-3053948 GCF_000455745.1 Alligator sinensis | reverse complement strand
GAAGAGAATACCACCTGTGCACCGAACTCCCTCAGCACGCCGCCCAGAGCACGGTAGTCTGTCCTCAGGTGATCGGGGGTTCTCCTGGCCGCATCATTAGTACCCACATGGACTAGGACCATGGGGTAGTAATCGGTGGGCTTGATCCTGGCCTGGATTACCTCCGTCACATCCCGAATCTTTGCTCCAGGGAGGCAGCATACCTCTCGTGCTGAGGGGTCCTGGCGACAGATGGGCCCCTCCATACCTCTCAGGATGGAGTCGCCTATGATGAGCACTCGTCGCCTCCTCCTCTGGGTCCTCTTGGATCTCTTGACCTGTTCGGAGTGTGAAGAATGTGGTGTTTCTTCCTGCCCAAGGGTTTCCTCCTCCCCTTCCATCTCCTGCAGGGTCGCCAGGGCCTCGTACCTGTTCTCCAGTCGGACTGGAGAAGCTGGTCCCTTCTGACCCTACAACTATGAAACTATGAAACTATCATCATCATCTTCATCTTCATCTCTCTATACGCACTTTGTGCTTGGCCATTTAAGACACCAGTGATAGATCTTTCCAAAAACTAAATCTATGCCTCTCACATACATCTTATGATAAATTTTATTGGACCAACTGTATGAACTCTCACAGAAAAAAATATAAAGAGTACACACACACACACCATTAGAAATGCATTTCTCTCAAAAACCACTCTCCCTCTGGATTCACTATTGTTTTATTCAAGAGAAATCTACCTAACAGCTATACAAAGTGAACTTGGGAACAAACATTCATAATCTGGCTAGACACTAAGAACCAAGGACTCAACACTGATATTGGTTTTATGTGACCTTATAATCTACCTGAAGGTGAGAATGACCCTCCTCCATTTTGATAAGATGAGAATGACCCTCCTGGATTTTCCAATACTCGGTTTCTTTTCTTCTATTAAATGTTTGTCTGCTACCCCTTGAATTTTCTCTCATCCCCTCCTACAAGTGTTTTTTGCTTGGCTTGTTCTGGTTGACCTGCGAAAGAATGTCTTTCATTCAAAAGCTTGTTTATCTCTACCACAATTACACATTTACTCCAATAAAAGATATTACCCTAAGAAAAAAAAATCCAATAAAAGATATCACCTGAAGAAATCCTCTTGCACTACAAAAATTAAGTAGTAACTTTTAGCTGTCACATCTGAGCCATGTGTTCAGCAGACAATGATGCAATGGATGGTATATATATATGTATATATATATATATTACAGGATTCTTCAGCAACTTTCCCAGTACTCTGCTAACAAATTTGCAAAGCAATAGTAGCATCTGCTTGGTTCCTACTAATGCTTCAGCCCATGCCACAGAAAGCAAGTTTTCTGTTACAACAAAAAACTAAGCAGTATATTTACCCAATCATTTATCATAGTATCATAGGGCCACTCGCATGGTCAAGAGGCAGCAAGGCAGGTCCTACAAAGAGAAGCTAAAGGGCCTGAACCTATTCAGCCTCCACAAGAGAAGGCTGAGAGGGGATCTGTGGCTGTTTACAAACTCACCAGGGGGGACCAGTGGGAATTGGGGGAGGCTCTGTTCCCCCGGGCACCACCTGGGGTTACTAGGAATAATGGCCACAACTTGTTAGAGACAGGGTTCAGGCTGGACATCAGGAGACATTACTTTACAGTTAGGGCTGTCCAGCTCTGGAATGGACTCCCAAGTGAGGTGGTACTCTCTCCTACCTTGGGGGTCTTCAAGAGGAGGCTGGACAGATATTTGGCTGGGGTGATATGACCCCGGCATCTGTTCCTGCCCAGGGCAGGGGCTCGGACCTGATGATCTGTTTAGGTCCCTTCCAACCCCAAGTACTATGATACTATGATATTATCATTTGGAATAAACATGTTTACCATTTTTAATTATTTATAGAAACTACATTCTTTTCCATTATACCAGGTGGGAAGAAGTATAGAACAAGCACATCCTGTTACAGTACCTGGCAAGCCCACAGACGCCCACCACGTCTGATGCAAACAGTGGGTATTGACAGGCAAGTGGAATAGAAAAGTCACTGTTTTTTTTTAAACTTCTAATAAAAAAGACCACTCAGCAAAAGCTGAGGGTTCCCTTCCAAACTGTAATCCCCAAATTTTCCATGTTTTTGCTTGGTTCCAATCCCTCTTTTCACTAAAGTTTGCCGGCAATAAACAGTTCAGGCTAGTATTTAAATTCCCTAATGTATCACAGATATCTTGTGGAGAAGTCCCTGAGCCTGTCTGTGATCCAGTTTTTCCCATCAGCAAAATGGAGATAAACGGCATTTTTTTTTACTGCCCAAGGGAGCTGGCAAGGTATATCTATTCAGGACTGCAATGCACTCAGATACTATAGAAATGGATGACACATTTTTATGAGGAAAGCCAAATTTGAAGGGAGGAAAATTATTCAAAAACTAAACAGCAAGAGTTTGAAAAATGTTATGGCAGATGTCAGCAGTGTCATATCTCAAGATTACGAAAATTTGCATGAGACATTATCTGGGGAAAATATGCTTTATAGGTGTTGGATTATTGAAGATCTGAGCATAATTACTTAAAATGTGGCTGATTTTGTCATTCCAATTTAAAAGTATCAGATAATTTCATATCATAGGTTTTACTTTTTAAAAATATCTTGCTAAACAGAACAATGAGAACACGCAGTCCAGGTTAAGCAATTCAAAGCAGTGAAACTCTTTAAAGGCAATGTCGTAACAAATATTATGAAGTCTGTCACTGATTGTCATTGGTATTGAAAGAACAAGCTCTCTAGGGCTTACTGTTGACAGCACTGAAAGAAACAGCTTCACCTGGAAGCACATTAATTCATCTCAGTGAACATTTTAGACTGGAAACTCTGCTACAGATATGGTTGCTTTCCCCACTAATTAAACAAAACTGTAATGAGATCAGTCATTCATTATTGCCAGTTTCACATAGTGCGTGCACAAATGCAACTCTGCTACATAGCAACAATAACTAAATATCAAGCTAGGACAGGCTTGGGAGTGGCGGGGAGGATGAAACACCAAGGAATGACAATTTTTAAAGCATAATTACTATTAATTTTCTCTTGACTTCTTATATCAATGATAATATCTACTGCTTGATGGGCTACTATTTTAGTCTCAGTTTAAGATGACAAGAGCATCATTAGTTCCAGTGAATAGCTTCACTTCATCTATGTTTCCTAAATCCTATTATTTATCTAATGCACTTACATGGACTCCCATGACACTAATACCTAAGTGCCTTGTTTTTTACTGTATTTATCCTCAGAACTCCCTATGAAAAAAGATAATGGCACTTTCCTACAGATTTTACAGATAGGGACTGGATGCAAAGTCTAAGACAGGCCCAGGGTCACAAAGGATGTTGGTAGGGGAACAGGAATGAACAGGTGTTTCCCACAACCCAGGCCAGCGTTAGTCACTGTAATAGCCTTCTCCAGTGTGCCATAGACCTTCCAAAATAAACTTTAAAAATGTAATACAAAACTGTAAATCAAAATTGAACTTCAGATTTTCTAGCCAATAGGGTCTTCCATGAGACAGGAAGTTACTCTGTTGTCCCAAATCATGAGGTCTCCTACAATTAATCATCTAAGGCAGGGATGGGCAAAATAAAGCCTGCAAGCTGCATCCAGCCCACGAGGCCATTCTATCCGCCCTGCGGGACCCCTAAACAATTTAGAAAATTAATATTTCTCTGCCCTTGATTCCTTTAAAAAATGACAGGAACTAAGGGCAGTAGGACCCAGGGGAAGCCCCAGAGGGATCCCACAACAGCAGGGCCTGCCTGGCCCAGCTCCCCCCAGCCGGAAGCCCCAGCTGGAGCTTCTGGCCTGGGACCACATGGCTGCCCTGTGCTGAAACCTCAGGTAAGGAGGAAAGGCGGGGGGGAAGGGCAGGGGAGGACCCTGGGCAGGGAAGGAGTCTGGGGAAAAGCGACCTGGAGAAAAGCTGAGTGCAGGGGTGGAAAAGCGGCCCCTCACCCGCCTCATGGCCGGCGCCCTGTGCTGCAGCCGCTCACAGCCCTCCTGGGGCTGCCTGTGCCTGCTCCGGACAGCCCCGGT
>NW_005841967.1:3049321-3049822 GCF_000455745.1 Alligator sinensis | reverse complement strand
CCCCCGGCCACAGGGCAGGGCAGGGGCCACTTTTCCTCCCCCCAATGCTCACCTTTTCCCCGGACTCCTTCCCTGCTCCTTCCCGGCACAGAGAAAAGCAGCCCTTCCCCACCCCATGACCGACGCTCCCTGCTGCAGTCACTTGCAGCCCACGCAGGGCTGTCTGGAGCAGGCACAGGCAGCCCCAGGCGGGCTATGAGCAGCTGCAGCATGGGGTGCTAGGTACGGGTTGGGCAAGGGGCCACTTTTCTACCCCCAAACTCACCACCACCTTGTAAGCCAGCCCTACCACCAGCCTGGACCCTGTGCGGCTCCAGGCTCACCCATCGGGGCTGCGTGTGGCGACAGCAGCTGCGGCCGCCCCACTTGCCGTGCTGGGCAGTGTTTGCCACTGCTGCCTTTGTGCTGCCCAGTGCATGAGCTCCAGGAGGGCAGCAGCAGCAGCCAACACTGCCCAGCATGGCACGCTAGGTGGTCGCAGCTGCTGACGCTATATGCAGG
>NW_005841967.1:3046136-3049036 GCF_000455745.1 Alligator sinensis | reverse complement strand
CCTCGCCTCATGGCCGGCCCCCCATGCTGCAGCTGCTTGCAGCCCACGTGGGGCTGCCTGTGCCTGCTCAGGACAGTCCCATGTGGGCTGCAAGTGCGTGCAGCAGGGAGTGCCAGCCACGGGGCAGGCTTTTCCTTGCGCTCAGCACCAGCTTCTTCCCTGCCACTGAGCAGGGGGTCAGGGCTGTGCGCTGCCCCCCACCTGTACCGTGGGGCTGGGGGGCACTGGGAATGAGTGGGTGGGGAGCCAGCGGGAGCATGGGGCCCACACTGATGTCCCAGGGCCAGCACCGGTGGGGCCTAAAGCAGGGCACAGACTGGCAGGGGTCTGTGGAGCCGGGCTGGGCTACACCAGCAGGAAGAGGGGCAAGCTAGTCCGGCTCCATAGAGGCCCTGCCAGCTGGGACCCTGGGCTCCTGCTACCCTGCTATGGGCCCCGCCGGTACTGGCCCTGGGACACCGGTCCCAAGATGGTGACCAGGGGGCAGGGCACCTGTCAGGGGCAGGACACCTGTCAAGGGGCAGGGCTACCCATGTGGCCCTCAACAGCCTGACAAAACTGGGTAAGCAACCCTCCGCCCAAAATAATTGCCTTCCCCTGATCTAAGGCAAGGGCAGGCTATTCAAAGACAGGTGTTGCTCCAGTGGTCATTATATTAATCCAAACCTTTTGCTCTACTATAGCCAAGGAGAATTTTCAAAAGCATCAGCAGCAGCCAAGCTTTACTCCTTTTGCAGTTAATGGTGAATCCCACCAATATCAGTCAGAGAACAATTATGCCATATGGAGGATTTTTTGAGACTGCCATCCTAAAAATCTACATTAACATCTGTCCCATACAGACACTAACATGTGGACAGAAAAATAAACACTGCCTTGCTTTTAATGCATTTATAAGTCTAGTTGAGAACCTGCATTCTTTCTCAGATATTGACACATTGATGCTTTCCCCCTATTTAGTAATAGCTCTGATTTCCAGTTTCCTCCATTCCATTTATTGTCTGTCTTTCCTTCTTTCTTTTTTTTTTTTTTTTTTTGTAAAACACATTTATCCATACTAAACTCCAATAGAGTAATTCCTTGACATAAACAATTTTTTCTACCCATGTGATCACTGGCAGAAAAATGCCACAAACTGGCCATATATTTATCCTTTAATGCGTAGCGCATTAGGGTAAACAGAGTAAAAGTATCAAACTGCAGCCGTGCATTTCTGCATAATACACTGTGATAGCTAAAATCGGATGATCCATCCAAATCCTAAATGCTGACTCATCCTCTTTGCAAATTGTACACCATGGTTAACCACAGGTAAGAGAGGACTGTCAAATGATGATAGATGGCAATGTCTTTTTTTTGGGTACAGCTGCTTAAGGAAGTGCATATGGAACAGCAGTGAATAATCTTCCTTATGTTTTAGAGAGCTCTCCATATTAGTTTGTGCCTATGTTGTAGTTGTGGGCTCTCAAGATCTATTGGTGGAACTGAGATTTATCAAAAAAACACTTGTGCAGAACATCAAACAGCCTAAAATCAGCCTGTTTACCCTATTAGCTTCTCTTCAAAACTTCTTGTGGATTTGGAGGCCTTGAGCGCTGCCAGTCTTTGTCACAGATGAGGAGACATATGCGAAACAAGATGTTCTGCAACTGTGCATGTCAGAAGGCATCGTGACTAATAAAAACACTGAGTAAGTACAGACCAGAAATGCAAGAGGTGAAATTAAAATATATAACAGTCATATTATGCCAAAAGAAGGTTGTCATCTGGTTTGCTCCTAAAAGACAACCAGTGTTTGCTAGTGCCATAGAGAGAACCAACCAGCAGGCAAGCAAATAGCTTTTGCTTACGTGACACCCCCCCAGAAAGAATCATTTCTAGTTATAAGGAGTGCAAATCTATTCTCTACCAACAGCATCAGTCAAACATGCAAACAGAGAAGCTGCTCACATTCATCAACATGTAGATTAACACTCCCAGGATACCGAAGAGGAAAGAAGTTTGTGTATTTTATTCTTCAGGACCTTTTTTTCCAATTATTTCCACATACGTGGAGTGTCATTGAAGGGGTTTCTTTTCTGCAACCTGGAACAGTCTTTGAAGTACTTCTGCCTTTCCTGTGAGAAAGTATGGTGCTTAGTTATTGCCTGAAATAGCGTTGCCATACTATAAAGAACTGTATTGCACTATGCCTTTATTTAAGCTAAACTGCAAATTTGGAACTGCCTGCGTGCATAGTGAAGTCTACTGAATGAAGCCCCCCCACACACATTTCAGGGGTAATTCACAGAGCTTACCTCTTTCTCCATTCAAATGTACATCAATTACTGCATTACGGAAAAGTTGTTTTTTGTTAAGGGTCTCCCTTCAGCAGATTGACAGTTCGGTATTAATTTTTAAAATGTCAAATCCACCTTTGCTCTCCAAACAGTGACCTCATTAGTTACAATCTTTAAGGGGGCTGGGATGTTTTCTGTGTAAGTACTGTGTGACACCTGAAAAGAGTTAATCAGCTCTTAGTAGTTGCTAGGCAACAATGTCCTACTCTTATGGTATGTTCTGCCAATGAGAGAGTGTTCCAATGATGCAAGGTTTCTATATCTTACTGAGAGTTAAATGAAAATGAAGTCTGAAGTGTAATTAGATTTCCAGCCTGCTTGTGTAGTTAAATTTAGCTCCCCAACACAGTTATTTTTCTTATTGCTTTTGGACAGTTTAATGCTCTAAAACACAACAAGTTGCATCATAAAGTAAAAATATGATGGGAAGAAAGGCTGAACGAAATCCTTTTCTGGATAATTTAAAAGATTCTTCAATTTCTTTCTTCATTACTAACTCACTTCGAGTTAAAATCTTCAAACAACAACAAAAACATAAGCCCAGAGCAAAACCCCCACATA
>NW_005841967.1:3023761-3046105 GCF_000455745.1 Alligator sinensis | reverse complement strand
TTCAGAATTTTAGAATCATGCTGATATGGATTCAAATGACATGGCAGACCCTTATTTCCTGGAAGAACAAGAAGTACAGCCACCCTTACTTAGTTCATAGGATCCTGAGAACCAAGTGGAAGACTCTGGGCCATAACAAGCAGAAACAAGAACCTGAATCTGAAAATGAACTTTGCAGAAATTTATCACAGATTGCAGTTCTTTAAAAAGTTTAGGTTCACAGCTTGATTCCACTGAGACTTGAGCCAGCACTTAAGTTTACCAATTTATAACAATGGAAGTTCTCACACAGCTTGACATTAAGAGTACATTATATAAATATGCTATATGCACATATGTACATAATACACACGCACACAAACATATTTTTACACATACAAAGCTTTGTAGGATTAGAGCTCTAAACATCTCAGCCAGTCTTTATGTAACAATATTATATATAATATATACCCCAAATACCCCACAGACAAAAAAGAATTGGTGAGGAATGTACTCGTAGATTGCAACTTGGGCAGCAGTGACCATGAGATGATTGGGTTCAGGATCCTGAGGAAAGGAAGGATGGAGAGCAGCAGAGTAAGGACCCCGGACTTCAGAAAACCAGACTTCGACTCACTCAGGGAACTCATGGGCAGGATCCCCTGGGAAATCAGACTGAGGGGGAGAAGACTTCAGGAGGGCTGGCTGTACTTTAAAGAAGCCTTACTGAGAATGCAGGAACAAACCACCCTGATGCACAGGAAGACTAGCAAGCATGGCAGAAGATCAGCTTGGCTTAGCAAGGAACTCTCCAGTAAAATAAATTACAAAAAAGATGTTTATAGCAAGTAGAAACTTGGACAAACAGCTAGGGAGGAGTATAAGAATATTGCACAGGCATACAGAGATGAAGTCAGAAAGACCAAAGCACAATTGGAGTTGCAGCTAGCAAGGGATGTGAAGGGTAACTAGAAGGGTTTTTACAAATATATCCGTAACAGGAGGGAGATCAGGGAAAGTGTGGGTGCCTTACTGAATGGGGGAGGCAACCTAGTGACAGAGGATGCAAAAAAAGCTGAAGTAGTTGATGTCTTTTTAACCTCAGTCTTCACAAACAAAGTCAACTCCCAGACTACTGAACCTGGCAGCACAGTTTGGGGAGGAGGTGAGTAGCTGACAGTGGCAAAAGAACAGGTTGGGGACAATTTAGAAAAGCTAGACATATACAAGTCCATGGGACTGGGTGGGACGCACCCGAGGATGCTGAGGGAGTTGGCAGATGTGATTGCAGAGCCGCTAGCCATTATCTTTGAAAACTCATGGGAATCAGGAGAGGTCTCGGATGACTGGAAAAAAGCAAACACAGTGTCCATATTTCAGAAAGGGAAAAGGAGGATCTGAGGAACTACAGATCAGTCAGCCTCACTTCAGTCTCTGGAAAAATCATGGAGCAGATCCTCAAGGAATCCATTTCTAAGCACTTGGAGGAAAAGAAGGTGATTAGGAAGAGTCAGCAAGAATTCACCAGGGGCAAGTCATGCCTGCTTGCCTTCTATGATAAGATGACTGGCTTCATGGATGCAGGGAGACCAGTAGATGTGATGTACCTTGATTTTAGCAAGATGGTCCCCAACAACATTCTCACAGGCAAGCTAAGGAAGTATGGGCTGGATGAATGGACTGTAAGGTAGATAGAAAACTGGCTGGAGGATCAGTCTTAGACAGCAGTAATCAATGGCTTGATGTTTAGTTGGCAGCTGGTATCAAGTGGAGTGCCCCAGGGGTTGGTCCGGGGGCCAGTTTGGATCAATATCTTCATCAACGATTTGGAAGATGGCAGAGAGTGCACCCTAAGCAAGTCTGCAGATGACACCAAGCTGGGCGGGGAGCAGTAGATATGCTGGAGGGTAGAGCTAAGATTCAAAGTGACCTAGACAAATTGGAGGATTAGACAAAAGAAATCTGATGAGGTTCAATAAGGAGAAGTGTGAAGTCCTGCAATTAGGACAGAACAGTCCCATTCATCAGCACAAGCCAGGGACTGATTGGCTAAGCAGCAGCTGTGCAGAAAAGGACCTGGGGGTTACAGTGGACAATAAGCTGAATATGAGCCAGCAGCGTGCCCTTGTTGCCAAGAGGCTAACGGCATACTGGGCTGCATTAGTAGGAGTGTTGCAAGCAAGTCAAGGGAAGTGATTCTTCCTCTCTGTTCAGCACTGGTGAGGCCACATCTGGAATATAGTGTTCAGTTTTGGGCCTCCCACTACAGAAAGGATGTGGACAAATTGAAGAGTCCAGTGGAGGGCAACAAAAGTGGTTTGGAGGCTGGGGTACATGACTTATGAGGAGATGCTGAGGGAACTGGGCTTACGTGGTCTCTAGAAGACTGACAGCATCTCTTTAATAGCAGCCTTCAACTACCTGGTGTGGGGTTACAAAGAAGTTGGAGCTAAGCTGTTCTCAGTGGGGGCAGATGACAGAACAAGGAGCAATGGTCTCAAGTTGCAGCAAGGGAAGTTTAGGTTAGATACTAGGAAAAACTTTCTTACTATGAAGGTAGGAAAGCAGTGAAATGAGCTACCCAGAGAGGCTGTGGAATCCTCCTCCTTAGAGATTTTAAAGAGCCGGGTAGGTAAAGCCTTGACTGCGATGATCTACTTGGAGATGGTCCTGCCTTGAGCAGGGAGTTGGACTAAATGACCTCCTGAGGTCCCTTCCAACCCTAATTTTCTATGATTCTATGATATATATAAACCAACAACTGCAAAAGAAAAGCTTTCTTTGGCCAGTCTTACAGCCACAAGGTCCAAATTACTAATCAGGTTTTGTGGAGCCAAATGTATTTTTCTCCTTAATATTTTAGCTCAGCATTTCTCAAGCCATGGGTTGCAACCTAAAAGTGAGTTGCAAGAATATATGAAAGGGTTGCAAGCAAACTTTAAAAAGGAATCATATTTTGCATATATTTTTGAAAAAATAGATGCTGCCTGTGCTTCACTATATGTTAATGCTGTACATACTAATAAACAATCTGGGTTTTCCATTTGCAGCAGAAAATTACGAATTTTCTCCTTTAATGGAGAAAAACATGAGAAAGTGAAAGTTCCCCCTTGTACAGTGGCAGCGTTCCAGCCTGCAAGGGGCTGCTTGGGGCTGGGGGAGCAGGAGGAGGGTGATCAGGCAGGAAGCGCCATGTGCACGTGTTTGCATACATGCACGTGGCAGCCAGGCAGCATGGAGAGCAGTTCCCACAGCTCCTCACATATAAGTCAGGAGCAGGAGGAAGGCATTGATGATGCACTGGGGGCTGGGGGGGACATGTGCCCTCCCTTCAATTTGTGCACCCACAACAGGCATGGGGCTGCAGCCTAGCTGGATTGGCACAGGCAGGAGCCGCCTCTGCGGTCCAATGGGCAGGACCCAGTGGGAGGGTGGAGCAAGTTGCTACCACTGCTACCCATGCCAGCTAAACCACCAGCAGTGTGAGGAGTAATGGATGGGGGGCACACTGCCCTCACCTCCTCCAGCTGCCAGCCACTTGTGCAGCAGGCTGTGGCTTTACCCTGCTGCATGGACCAGCTGCCACAGCCCAGCTGCCACCTCAGAGGGGAGGTGAAGTAGTGGGTAGCATGAGTGATCTGGAGGGAGTTGCAGTGGTGGCAGCAGCCAGGCCATAGCAGCAGGGTACAGCTGTGGCTCGGCATGCAAGTGGCTAGCGGCCAGAGGATGTGAGGGCAGCGCGGCTCCTGCCCTGTCCATTACTCTTCATGCTGCTGGTGATGCAGAGGTCCTGGGGGTATATGTGGCAGCAGTGAGTCATGCCGCCCCATTCTACCTTCCTGTGCCAAGTCCCACCTACTGGGATGTGGAGGAGGCTCCTGCCCGTGCCATTCCAGCCAGGCTGCAGCCTCATGCCCACTGTGGGCACAGAAATCTGGGGGGGTTCACATGCCGCCCCATACACACAAACTGCTCCATACATCCACCCCCTGCCCCACACACTGGGGGAGTGGGGCCTGGGGGCAGCAGACCAGGAGTGAGGGGCACCAGCAGGGCTAGGAGGCTCTGGGCTGGGAGTGAGGGGCACCACTAGGGCCAGGAGGCTGTTTTCTACTTAAACTATTTACTGGCTTGGGACTGGCCATCGATGTTTACAAATGGGCCCTGCTACAAAAAAGATTGGAAACCGCTGCTTTAGCTAACTCACATCATGGGACTTCTCTGGTGGTTAATATTCTGATGTGCAGATCTTTTGCTCTCCTGTGATATGCCAAGAAGAAAGCTCTCATGTTGGCTTAATATTGTTAGCAATATTTAAAGATGAAGGTGCTAAAAAAACCTCCTCAGTCTTGATTTTCATAAGCTAACCAATAATGTACAACGAAAACTATACATGCAAATGAGTTTGCTGAAAGCTTGAGCACCCTGCAAGCTGAGTCCTTTGCCATCAGAACAGGCATTGCTTGGGAAGAGCAATACTTGTTTCCTGCTCCCCATCACCATGCCTCAGGACATGGTGAGCTACACTGTATATTTAGAGTCTGCTCTGATGAAGGCAAGCCAGAAAATGAATTGTATCTCAGACACCCCACTGCTCTCCATAGCTCAGAAGATGAAGGACCAAGTCATCATACCATTTTGTATGGAGCAGTTTATATCCCATTTCAGGCCAGACCAGTTATTTTCGCTGGCAAATTCTAGGGAAGGGCAAAGTTAAAGCCCTTCTCACTTCCTGCCCAGAATTAGGAGGGTTAGACAAGTAGCCCCTGTTTTCTTTTATGTGGCCAAACCCAAAATCTGATCATGCCTGAGCAGGGGAAGAAGGTGTAAGATTAACTCTCCATCCAGTCATGTTTTGATTGTACTAAGCTAACCTAGAGTGTGCAGCTGGAACAAGGAATAGAAATTATTTCAGGGGAAGCTTAGCCTGTAGTCAGACTGCAGAAGCAAGCCCTCCCGGAAAGGCTAGCATGTTTAACCAAGAGTCAAAACAAAAACCATTTATGGAAAACTAGAAGGTATTAGATCCTGGCAGAGAAAGCAAAACCCTAATCAATGTAATAATTCATTCCTTGTGAAGGTATGCTTCCTATAGCTTACTCCTCTATGCAATGTGTGGGTTATCCTAAGGGAGGGAAATAAAAAGAAAATGTATTTTGCTTAGCTGACACACACAGCTGGCTCTTAATGAAGGAGAGCAATAAACTTAATGAGAAAAGTTTATAGAAATAATAGAAACAGAAATTGAATAAGAAATTAACCCCAGTTCTTAGTCTGTGTTCTGCTAAGACTGGGTCTGTCCCACAATGTAGCCTTCAAAGAATACCCACTTTGATTTGAAAGAGATTGGCAATAGAACTTTCTCCACCCATCCATTAGCTTTTTCTGTTTAGTCATACCTGTGACCTTTTGGTCTACATGAGGAAATAGACCCATTGCCAGACATCAAGAAAGACAAATGTCATAGTGTTTTAGCTGGTGCTGAATTATTTGACATCTTGCAAGAAATCCTGCTCTCACAGGACGGCCAATTCAACTAACTGTTTAGTCTTAAATGGTTTTCTTGATGTTGCCATAAGCACCTAAATTCTAGCGCACTCATTTGCACCTAGATTCCAAACATTTTGAGGCTTGTGTAGCACTAAATAGGAGACAGCACTCAGGTTTTTCTCTGGTAATCCATGCCTCTCCTTGAAAATCATTATTTGTTGTTCATTCACTCTGCGTGACTGATACTGCAGCCGTCCTATTAGGTCTTTTATTGAAAAGTCTTTTAGGTCTCTTAACATCATTTTCAAAATTCTCCTCATTTCCTCACCTTAGGTATCCATGCTAATTTGGAGTGTTTTCTTTCTTTATTGTGAATCCTAAAAGAAAGCTGAAGAAGTCGCCAATAACCATTTTTGGCAATTATTTCACTTGATCTTGAATGATATTCACAGTGACTTTGTCTTAACATCTCTCATGATTATGCCCATCGTTGCTTGCTAGCAAAGAGCATATCTATTTAAAGAAGGTCGTTCTGTAAATGAAGATGTTTTCCTGATGTAAGTTATTGTAGAGCAGGCTGGGAACACTGTCTTAAATTTACTAGGGGTAAGTATAACACTAACTGAAGAGATGGGTTTATATTAGGCAGCACTTTCATTTACTTCTTGTGATTCATCTAAAACTCAGAGTTCATACTGCTGCTTTTTATTAAGGAATAGGTAATGCATTTGGCTTGTCTTCAATCTGTTAATGGTTTTTATTCTTTACTTAACTGGACTTTCCTTTCTGGGGCTTATGATGAGATAAATGTGGCATGTTGGCAATTTAGAGTGCTCCAACTAGTATGAGGGAGAAAGTTAGAGAAGAGAATGACTTGAAACTGTGGAAGGTCAAGATAAGAGCAACTATGAAGGACAGATCCAAGGATTCCTTCAAAATCAATGGAGGAAATACTATTTTTTCCTGATCTTCAATAAATTGCCAAATAATCTTTCTTTGTTTTTCTGAGAAACTTGGTTTGATTAAGACATTTCTGAAGCTCAGGCTATTTCTTGGAGAGTTTTCCTAGGTTGTTCCTTTCCCCTTTAAGGAAAGTCAGAAGAGGCTTTCAATAAAAACCCAGTTCAATTTCTTGGTCTACAGAATAAATTAAGGAAGCTTGTGATCTGAGTCACTGTCAGTGTTCTGGAAGGGCATGAAAACAAGAGACTTGAGACACAACCTTAGTGGGATGTGATAGCGTTCGTTGTGAACCCTAGAAATCAGATTTTTTTAAAGAGTATTTTTTATACTTATGCAGCTTCTTTTATGATGTGGAAGTCATGTGGAATATGTTTATAAGCATGAGGTAATACTTTACTGAGGTACATTGCACCCATTGCCAAACCAGGATGGTCAAACTAATTACCATATTTGGGGTAAGGAAGGAATTTCACCCCATGGTCAGACTAGTATAGACTGTGGAGGTTTTTGCCTTCTTCGATGGCGGGGGTGTGGCCCTATTCCTTGGTGCTCTCTCAAGCACATTTTAAGAATCCTTCCAGTAGCTCAGGCAACTGAACTCAAAAGATTGCTAGCTCTGACCATCAGGATTTTAGCTCTACTCTAGAGATAAGCCAAAATCCAAAATGTAAATTTCAGAACCAGCCCAGATTTAAAAATCTTAGATCCAAGATCTAAGTTCAGCCTTCTCTCTGGCTATAACCAACAGGTGAAGGAAAATGCATAATTGCTTTAGCCTTTCTTTCATTAAACTACTAAAAAGTAATACTCTGATTTATCTCAATGCAGTAGAAAGGTAGGGGAAAGCATATTTAAAATCCTCCTCTCATATCTAAAGAAAAAGAACATGAAGTACCCAGGAGTTTATTCAGATATGTTCATACAGTTTTTAAGCACAAATACGAGCTCTGACTCAGTGACTAGCTAAAGGAAATGAGTCATGAAATAGTGTATTTAGTTACTGGAGTTTGCGTGTCCTTCTCTTTTAGCCAGTTCGTATGAAAGCTTAAGTGATTGGATTATTTTTCTATTGTATTTTCTAAGGAAAGCTAATAAAATAAATCTGGAACCCAGCAGTTATGAATTTCAGCTTTAAAAAGCCAAGGGTCATTATAACGTGTCATGACAATGACCTTTCTCCTTGTTTGCACAACTTCAACACCACCATGTTAGTAGCGTTAATGACGCCCTTGTAACCCAATTTCCTTCTGAACACACAAAGGATACAATTAAAAATTTGGGGGAGAGACATTTCTTTATAAGACTCAGGTCCTGCCTCCAAACACAGTTATGTATTTAGTTAAAGCTAAAAAAGGCCAGAACTAAGGGTATAATCTTATCCCATCTTCATCCATTACTTAATCAGATAGTAAAATATCAAGTGACAACAGCACTCACACACATGGGTGAAGTTAACCCTCTGGGACTCTTGTCTCAGCAGTTGCGGGGTATTGCCAGGACCAGAATCAGCAGCTGCTGGGACTGAGAGTCCCCTCAGTTGCAGGACTTCCAGCCCTACGTGGGCATGGTGCACCCCTGCAAATGGAAGCTTCATCAGCTGACAGGGCTCCCAGTTGCAGGGGAAACCCTGCCACACCTACAAACAAATTAGAGCTTGCTAGCAACCACTCATTTTTGAGGTCTAAAATATAGCTGGTTGGAGCTTTATATGGCATGCATGTGTAGCTGGTGTCAAGGTAATTGCACAATTAATCAGTTAATTGTGCAATTCCTATAATGTGTAGAGGGGGGCCTGAGTTGTACATCTGTTCCCACTTGAGTCCACAGTTAAAAACTCAGGATGTGGCAGTACACCTTTGGGTACCTGCCACTTTAAGGGCAGAGGCAGGCAGCTACCAGGTGCCTGATGAGGGCAGCCATTTTGGGAACACTAGGTATATAAAGGCTGCAGTTTGCTGCTGCCAGCCCAAGCAGAAACATTGCCTGGCTGAGCAGAATGGAACATCTAGAGATGAGAGCAGGAGGCTCTTGGTCCTGGGCATGACCTAAGACTGCACTCTGCTGGGGAAGGGTGGCCTGGTGGTGCTCCTAGTGGCATGGGAGCCCCCAGGAAATGCTAGGCCAGTTACCTCCCCAGTGGAAGGTGGATAGGGGTGCCTTAACCCCAGCCCCCACCACCTGGTGGGTAATTCTGAGAGCTGGGGAAGTAGTGGGGGCCGGATATAGTTTTATAGTTGGTAGGGTCGGAAGGGACCTGAGCAGATCATCAAGTCCGACCCCCTGCCATGGCAGGAAAGAGTCTTGGGGTCAAATGACCACAGCAAGGTGTTCATCCAGCCTCCTTTTAAAGACCCCCAGGGTAGGAACCAGCACCACTTCTCTTGGAAGTTGGTTCCAGATCCTAGCTGCCCTGACTGTGAAGTAGCACCTCCTGATATCTAGCCTGAATCTACCCTCTGCCAGCTTGTGACCCTTATTTCTTGTCACTCCTGGTAGTGCTCGGGGGAACAGGGACTCTCCCAATGCCTGCTAGTCCCCCCGACTAGTTTGTAAATGGCCACTAGATCCCCCTCAGCCTTCTCTTATGGAGGCTGAACAGGTTCAGGTCCCTTAGCCTCTCCTCATAGGGCCCATCCTGCTGCCCCCGATCATGTGAGTGGCCCTCCTCTGGACCCTCTCTATGTTGTCCACATCCCTCCTGAAGTGCGGTGCCCAGAACTGGATGCAGTACTCCAACTGCAGCGTGACCAGTGTTGCATAGAGGGGAGGATCACCTCCTTGGACCTGCTTAAGATGCATCTGTGGATGCATGAGAAGGTGTGGTTGGCCTTCCTGACCGCGTCCCCACACTGTCAGCCCATGTTCATTTTAGCATCAATAATGACTCCAAGATCCTTTTCTGCCTCTGCACTGACAAGAAGGGAGCTCCCCAGCCTGTAGGTATGCTGCTGGTTCTTCCCCCACCAGGTGCAGCACCTTGCATTTGTCAGTGTTGAAACCCATCCTGTTCTCATCCACCCACCCCTGTAACCTGTCCAGGTCCAATTGCAGCCTATTCTTCCCTTCTAGCATGCCCGCTTCTCCCCACATCTTAGTGTCATCTACGAATTTGAACATGTAGGTCCCTGAGCCCACCAGGAATACAGATCCTGGAGACCCTGCAGGGGTAGTGCGTACAGTGTTGGGAGGCCCTGTATAGTATGGGGCTGAAGTTGGAGTAGACCTGAAGGGCTGTGCATGTGAGGAGGCTGAATAGGACTGAAGTCAGAGTAGGCCTGAAGGACAGTCCCAGAGGTGTGTTGAGTAGGGCCGAATGGGAGTAAGCCTGAAGGCCAGTGCAAGGGCCAGCCCCGTGAGAAGTTGGGTGGAATCCTGAAACAGACCCCAGGGTGGGGTGTAGTGTACAGTTGCCCACTGAGGGACTTGGGGCAGAATTAGCTCAGGATTTGGCACAAGGCCGGACCACGTAGAGTAGGGGAACTCAGGGGAACTGAAGGACTGCGTGGCGAGGCCAGTATGTGAGTAGTAAAGCCTGATGGTCCAAGAGGGGCCACTCAAGGAGGAGAAAGGGTGGTGGAACAAGAGTGGTGGAGTGTGGCCCAGTAATGGGCAGTATGCCAGAGGCCCCAGTGAGAGCAGGGCGGAGTGGAAGAGGCCTCCTGTGAGAGGGGAGATGGTGTGAATGAGTGGGTGTGTGGAGCCCGACTTTTGACTAGGTTTGCTTTGGTCTCAGACCCCGGGGGTTTATATTAATCTGGAAGCCATCTGCGAGGCATGGGCTGCAGTGTAGGGCAGGTTTGGAGCTGCAGATAGCATCCCCTGGCATTGGGGCAGTAATGGGCAGTCTCCTGCATCATACCAAGAGTTTATGGAACAGCAAAGTCATGGCAGGAAAGACTGGGCAGACTGCCCCATTGACACAAGTGGGTGGGCCAACATGAAACTTGGCCCCAAGAGCTGCCCCCTGTCACAGGACCAGCAACCTTATTTCACTATTTAGAAGAGATATATACAGGTTCTCAACATCTCTCTGTAACTCAACAGTACTACCCCAACTGTACCAATGAAGATCTTTGTCTAGGAGATCATGCCCCCTTTCAAAGCCCTTCTCATAAGAGAGTTTTCTCCAGCTATCTTTTCACATTTCCAGAGGGACTGTGTTAGGATGGAACCTCTCTGCTCTCATTATTTGGAAGAGAAAACATTAACATTAAAAAAACCTAAAAGCCAACAAAATTGCAAGGGTTTGTGCAACAAACACTTCACATTTAAAACAGCTCTAATTCAGAACAGTTCCACGCAGAACTTTTGCATATCAATTGACATATCACTTGGGTTATTGCAGATTCTGAGGATCCTCCAGACCTCTTAAGGGTTCACATACTAACTAGCAATTACTTCAAAAACATTGGAATATTATAAACATTTAGAAAACACCAGTAATCTGCAATATTTAGTACCCTAACTGGTTAGACTCCTTTATGTCTCAAGCATAGAAAAAAGAAATCCATATAATTCTTGTTAAATTATATAAAGTTATAGCAGAGGTTAAAATAAGGCAGGAAATTTATCATTGATATTAAAAGATGGCATGCATATTCCCAGGAGCATGAGGGAGTATCTGTTGTAACTTTAAAGTCCAGCTATTTAACTATGGTTGCCCTTCAAACATTTAAAAAGGTAAGAGAAGTTTTATGATTCAGCTTTTAAGTATTCTGTTAATAATTAATAATGACATTAAATCTATCATCTGTGGTGTTAGAATAAATCCACAGAGTATTGTTGTGTGAGTAAGATATCAGTAGCTGCATTAAAAAAACAGTACATTCAATAAAACTACCTAGCTTTCCTAGCTAAACAAGACCACAGTGAAAATGAGGAACCATACTTGAGGAAAGGTAGTCTAATATTTTATTTTGGCAGCAGTTTGAATTTATACAATTCACAAGTATGGTACCATGTATGACAGAGGGAGAGCAGAGATGCACATGATCATGTGAACATGGACAAGTTTTGCTTACTGACAAAGAGATCTTTCCCTGAATTTAAAAGAATGACTGCAGTCACCTTGTCACCTTCATTCATCCTCTCCTTCACACTGCTCAGGCTGAGTGGAGAATCTAAGTTCTTCTGTATTACTTCAATTGCTGATCTTCTAGGTCCATTTTAAGTCCATCCTCCCCACACCCATCTACTAAAACCAACAATAAGCTTGACAATTAATATTGCCACTGGAGATGAACCTTACCTGCCTCATAGGAACTAGGCTGAAACCAGGACATACTTCACAAATAATCTACTAAATAATTATCAGAGGTTAACAGCCTGAACTGAATTTGATATTAGAGAAGTGAAGGGTTCTGTATCTTTTTACCAATGCATGTATTGTTTCAATCGCACAGGCTTTTGTTTTATTTCTATTATTCTTTTAGATTCTTTCAGAGCAAGAGTTTTTCAGAGTATTATAGCCAAAAGAATGAATGTCAGGAATGTGTAACAGGAACTGATATAAAATTAAATTATGACTATACCTCAGTTAAACAAAAACATGTGCATGTATTTACAAAATAAATTAGAGGCAGCAGTGTAGCATGCTAATAATGCACCCAGGGCAGACCTCTCTCACTACTCCATTAAACAGCATGCAGAACAAGCTTGGGCAGCCAAGTCACAGAGTGCAAGGCATTCTTGGAATTGTAGTTTTCTAGACTGGTAATGGAGTTTACTGCTGAGGGATGGGACTTTTACCCTGCCCCCCCCCCTTTTTTTTTTGCTACTAAAGCCTATGTTGGGAGGGTGAAAAAATGCTGATTTCAGTGGCAAAACAAGGGGTTAATTCAGTCCCCAGAAGCAGCACTGCCACTCTACAAACTCCACTGCCATTTTACAAAACTACAGTTCCCAAGACATCTTGCACTTCATGACACAGATTGCCCTCAGTACTGCTATGTGCAGCCAGGAAGTGCAAGCGGAGCAAGGAATGAATGGGAGAATGAGGAGCTTCCTCCTCTTTCTAGCACCCATCCCCTTACACAGTGCCCGGGGCGTGTATCCCAAGGCTCACCCACATCACATTAAGCTACTGGAAAGAGTTTGAGAACACTTTTTAGATTTCTTTTTTCCTACAAAATAAGTCTTCTGCCCTCCAAAATGTCAAGGCAAACATCTTCAAGTCTCACCTACCACACTGCTCTGCACCTCTTGCTAGCCTTCCTTGACACTTTCCAGTGTTCATAACATATACCAGAAGTTGGACAGTCCTTACTGCTTTTGGGCACCAGACACAGATGACTTCTTGTTGAGCTGTACTCAGGTGAAGCCATCAATTTCAGAACAGGCCTCACATGGCCAATCCCTAGAAGTGGTTCTTAGAGCAGTGGTCACCAACTGATTGATCGGGATCAACCAATGGATCCTGGAGCCTCTTGCAGTCAAATGTGGGCTGGTAGGGCTGAGCACATGTGCATGTGTGCACATGCCCCCCAACCCAGCAGGTAAGTTGGTGGGGGAAGGGGCAGGGGCCAGATTGAGGTCCCCTGCAGTGAGGGGCAGCTCAGTGAGTGAGGCCCCAGCTGGGAGGGTGGTTGGTTGGAGGATCAAGCCTGGGCAGCTCAACCAGGGGCTCCTGCCACTGTGTGCACCCTGGTGGAAGCTCCGGGGGGCATGTGTCCCCCCATCTGTGCCTGGCAGAGGTGGCTGCCACTGCAGGCTAGGCTTTGCCCTGCTGCAGCTGGCTCAGGAGCAGCCTGACACCATGTGCACCCCAGCCTTGGCTGAACATCGTCTCCTGCCCACCCGGTGACCGGACGCACGTGGTGTCTGGCCACTCCTGGGCCAGCTGCAGTGTGGCTTGGGGTGCAAAGCCCAGCCTGCAATGGGAGCTGCTTCCACCATGCACAGATCAGGGGGGCACCTGCCCCCCCAAATGTGGGGCAGCATAGGCAGCTGCAGCAGTGGTGAGGGGGAGTAGGGCTGGAGCAGGGGCAGACCCTGCACAGGCAGGGCAGGACAGAGCCACGAGCGGCTCATCTTGGGGGTGCAGAGAGGGGGGGCATGCACCCCGGGAGGGCACATTGAGGTGCATGGCCCCAGAATTGCACGGGGCAGGGTGAGGCAGGGCTGCAGCTGCAGGCTGGGGCCAGGCTATTCTCGATGGAGGCTGGCACCGCGCTGCTATCGGGCTGTGTGGTGGCACTGGGAGCTGAAGCATGCTGGCTTGTAAGGTGCCGGTTAACGGAGCTTTTACTGTGCATTGTATTGATGAGATTCTGGCAGTGGCATGATTTTTAGCCATTACAGTTGTCAGAAAACAACAAAAAACAAAAAGCAAATGAAAAGAAATTAAGTTTGATTTCACTGACACCCAAGATTTTACCCCAAATACCATATTTTTTTATGGTCTCAGTTTATCATCTTTCAGTACAGTACTTGGGGTTAGCATATTGATATTACTAGAAGTAGAGGTTCTTTAGTTCAATTTGTACTTTTGTCAACACCTGTACAACTCCATGGTATCTTGATTCTGCCCTCAATGGGTTTTCATGGATGCCACTAAAATAATATTTTGAAGAAACACAATATCATAGCACTAATGTCCCAAATCTCTTTTCAGGGAGGAACATTGGAGCTGAAATGAAGCAATGGCAGGAGAATGGTGTGCCGCATTACATTATGCAGCCAGGAGTGGTGTTTCTATGGCAGCTGTTCACAGTATTTATAAAATCAAACATACCTCGTGAAAACAGAGGCACACAGAACAGTTTTACCTGTGGCAGTGACATTAGCCTGGAGATAAATGCTGCTGCCACCAGGTAGATCTGCCCCACAAGCCTCTGTCTTTAGGAGGTCCATGAGTCAAAAGGGGAAGAGCTGCAAGGCAGTGTGCCTTCCTGCTGTAGCCATTTCTCCATTTGTCTCCACTGTGCCTCATGAAGACAGAGGAAGGCAGAACAGTTCCATCTACCTCTGCTGTTGGGAGACATCACGCAGGCTCCTGCCAGAGCTTCCTTCAAAACTGGCTCTGTAGGAGGCACATGGTGCAGATTCACTTGGCTACAGCAGTTGTGGCAGCAGTGTAAGCATAATATTATAAGGATCTAATCAATTAATAACTAATTAATAATCAGCATGCAGTTATAATATTTATATTATAATCATGATGTATTTATATTAGGGGGGGGTTTAATGGAGACTGCAAAATTTTGAAGTGTTTTGGAGGGGTGCCTAGAGTTTTAAATGGTTGAAAACCACTGCTTTAATCACTGCAAATTAGCCAGTAGCCATGGCTTATATCCCATCCAACAGAAAACAGCACAGCACTTCCAAACACCATGGAGAGGCAGTGGGTCATCATTAATTCAGGAGTTGACTGTGATCTATAAAATAACTTAAATTCCTTCTTGGAGCACCAATGGTTGCACAGGAAACCTCTAAACAAATGTGGCTTACTTGGCTTAGCATGGCGGCATGCTAAAAATACCAGTAGGATATGTCAGTAAAAAGAAACTGTGATCTCTTACTAAAATAAATGTCTTCTCATACACAACATAAATACTAGTTTCCTCCAAAAATCTTTCCCCATTTGTTTCTCTTTCAACAAGTCTGTGTGTGGAGAGTTCACCACAAGTGCGGGAACTATAGTAAGAGCCAAGATACATATTTTTGCTATGAAGTTGGCAAATCCTGCGTATGTTTAATTGATATAGATAACACCCCAGAAGCTATTTACAAATGTATAACTAGAGAAGGCCTCAAAAAAAAAACTTTTTTAGTGCTCAGATTCTCACAGATCCTTATCACAAATCAACGAAGTCCCCATAATGAAAAGTGAAATTTAATTATTCACAAGCATTTCCCTTGAACTTTCTCTGAGCTTTCTGTGAATGATTAACAGACCAGCTGCTGCAGACAGAGCTTAATGTCTTCTTGCTGCCCTGTTAAAAGCAGTGAGTCATCAACACATGACGTCAAACTCTGCACTCCTCTGAAATGACAGGAAGAGGTTTCATTAAAAAGAGGAGCAAAAAAGAATATCAACGTAACAGCCTGACCTTCCTCCCAAACACTGCAGCTTTGGCCAGGAAGTCTCTTGATGTCATAAAAAAATCCAGCAGAAGAAGAGTCAAACTATACTTTTCAAGTTCAGTCTGTCAATTCCTATTTAAAAGTCAACTAGTAAAACATGCTTCCCCACAAAAGCTGTTAATTACATAGTCACTGTTAAGAATTGGAGGCAGTGGCAATCCCTTGATTCAAGGATGATCTCTGCCATGGCTCACTGAAAGGTCTTGAGGTGACTTAAGAGTCCAATCCTTGAGCATTGACCTGTCCACAGAAGTTACGTGTCTTTCCTCAGGGGAGGGTAGGCCGTAAGCCAGGATTTCTCTCCTTCTCCTTCCTCGGTGCTCTCTTCTGTGCTTCAAGACACTTTACCTCAAAACAGGCAGTCACTTGGCTGAGGTTTCAGTGCCATTAGTGTCTGTCAGCAGCCAGCTCTTCCCAGGTCTTGATGTCAGCATAAGTTTTCTTGAGGTATGCCTTCAGTGTGTCCTTGCAACATTTCCTCTGGCCACCACAAGATCTCAGGCCATTATTAAGCTGGGAGTAGAGCACTTGTTTTGGGAGTTGAAAGTCGGGTATCTGCAGTCCACTGACACAATGCTGGTAACAATGAGTGCCTGTACTGTATATGTGCCAGGAAGCTTCTCTGACATGCTGTAATTACATGGATACATGAGACACTCCAGGTGATTTAATTAGAGAGGCACTCAGAACCACTAATTAAAGCCCCACCCCGAGCACATGTAAATATGCCCAATGGCTTCAGCAAGGATGTTGGCATTTGTGTGGCGGCAGACTTTCCATTTGATGTGGAGGACTTTTCAGAAGCATCATTGGTGATACCTCTCCAAGTTCTTGAGATGACAATGGTAGGTCACTCGCATTCCACATCTGTAGAGGAGCGTGAGGATGGCAACTGCATTGTAGACCTGGATCTTGGTGTCCTTTCAGAGATCACAATGAATAAAGACAAGTCAAAACAATTTCCCAAAGGCATTTGTGCTGTATCTCCTCAATGTTTACTCTTAAAGAGCAGTGGCTACTGAGGTAAGAGAAGTGCTTGACTACCTCCAGGGTCTTTCAATGGTAATTTGGGAAGGGGAGTCACATTTGTGGCCTGGGGCAAGCTGATAGAGCACTTTAGGTTTCTTGACATTAAAGAGAAGCCCAAACTTCAGGCAGCTTCCCTGAAAAGTTCCAGCATAGTCTGGAGGTTTTCTTCAGTGTGTGCAAGGATGATTCAGTCATCAACATATTAAAAATCAAGGATGGTTGTTTCGAGTACCTTGGTCTATGACCAAAAACATCCAAGATTGAAGAGCCCTCCATCCATTTCAGCATTCAGTGTCAATTCCAGAAGGAAGGCAGTCCTTACTGAGAACCAAGATGACTGCCAGATAAACAGAGAACAGAGTTGGGGTGACACATTCTTGCCTGACATCAGTTTAAATGACAAATGGATCTGTCACCAATCCACTACATAGAAGGGTTGCAGACATCTGTTCATGGATAAGGTTCAGGACCTTAATGCACTTTTCAGGACATCCAAATCTGGCCAGTACTTTCCACAAGGCTTCACAATTGATGGAATCAAAGGCCTTAGTGAGGTCATTGAAGGACATATATGCAGGCCCTGGTGTTGTTTTCTTATACTTTCCTTGGACCTGGTGGGCAACAAAGATCATGTCAGTTGTCCCATGGGATGATCTGAAGCCACACTGAGATTCCAGTAAGACTTCCTCAGCAAGAGGAAGAAGATGGTTCAGAAGGATCCAAACAAGGATTTTCCCTGCTGTGAAAAGGAGGGTGATACCTTAATAGTTCCCACACACAAACTTATCTCCTTTCTTGAAAGATGACAAGACCATGCCCTGTACATTTGCTCAGGAGAAAGATGCCATTGGAGTTGGCTTTCCCTCATCCTTCCTTCCTAGTGGTGCCACTCCAGAGTCCAGGTCACATCCAACTCTGATGCTGAAGTCACCAAGGATAATCATCTTGTCCTCCTTGCGAGTGTTAGTCAGTACATGGTCAAGGGTGGAGTAGAACCATTCTTTGACATCATGTCAGCATCAAGCTTTGGGGTATATGCACTGATAACGGTGGCATATTGTTTGCTGCTGAGCTTAAGATGGAGGGTCATAAGATGTTTGTTAATGCCCATGGGGAGCTCCATAAGTTAACTGACAAGCCGATTCTTGAAGCTGACACTGTGAATACATCCATCCAGGGCCAGTTTCCTTTTCCAGAAGGTATAGCCTCCACCCTCTTCCCTCAGCTGACCTTCATCTGGTCATCTTGTTTCACTCACAGCTGCAGTGTCAATGTTGTATTTTGCTAGTTCCCTGAAGATGATGGCAGTTCTTTTTTCTGGTCGTTCTTTGGCATGGTTATCCATCACGGTCTGAATGCTCCATGTTGCAAAAATCATTGTCTTTTTATGATAGTTTCGACCACAGAGAGCATGATCCTGCTGGACACAGTTGTCCAGCCAGAAGCAGATAAGATAGCCTAGGTTTAGGGCACTTTTTGAAGCCCTCTCCCCTATGTGGGGTAAACAAAGGAGATCCTGAAAAGGACTGCTCAGTCATAATAGCAGCTGACAAATTGCACCCCTGTCTTGTCTTATCTTGCACACCATCAGGCTACAACTGCCTGCATGCTGATTCATGGCTGGAGACTACTGGATTCACTAGTTTTGTCTCTGTCACCACTGATCCACCACTGCAGGGCTTTTGGATGTTATTACAGGAAAGCATGTTGTTTCCTGCAGTATTTATCATGAGGAGGCATGATATGGAAGCTGGTATGTGGAACAGCAACCACACAATCTTGACAAGGTGGAGATCTGAGTGCAGTGGCAAGGGAGAACCCTAGATGACAGGAGACCTCCATCTTGCTGAAGCCTTCTTCCATCTTTACAAATGCTGAGATCCCAACATCATCTTCCACCTTATCTGCCATTGAGGATTTGGGGTTTGGACTGTGGTTTGTCTGGAACCTCCCCTCAAGCCTGTTTGCCATGAGTGACCCTGCCAAGAGTGCAAGACTCTGGGCAACATACCTCTGAGGACCACTGGGACACACAAGTCTCTCAGTCACTACTACAAGATATCAGTCCATAGAGAGGACGAACCCTTATGGCAGAACCAAAATGTGCATTTTTCACAGGAGTTATTCATCACTAAGTGCTCACCAAACTCCAAGGAAAATAATCAAAAATAAGGAGATGAAACTAACAAAAGGAAGATTGAAAGCCAAATACTAATTTGATGTTTCTGAAGTGTTGATGAAAGGTTCTAGAAATTGCTCAGGTACCACTTTACAGGAAGAAATTGTAACAGAACCCTTACAAGTATGTTATCAAGCATCAGCAACCATAGCGGTGCTATCTAATATATTTTCAAAAATACATTAATGAAGCATTAAGTTTGCACAGCAAATCAAGAAGCATGAAAATTACAGATGATGGCACAACCATAGCTTTTTCTTGTGTAAAACCCATTATACTCTCATGGCTGTAAGATCAAAGCAAGTGGCAAAACTGGTAGTCTAGAAAGTACCTGGGGCTGGGTTTTGGTGGGTTTTGGGGATTTTTTTGTTTTTTTGGTGTTGGGGGGGGCGGGTTGTAGGTTTGAAAGCAAGACTTGTATTTAGCAGAGCAAGCTATTCTGTCATAAGGGAAAAGGGGTGGCATTTTATTTACAAAAGACTACAAAGCAGTGGGGAAAAAAGAAACACATTCAATAAATTAAGATGTAGCTCTTACATAGGATTCTGTATATTCTGACAGCTGTACTATTTTACCCACTTAACTGGATAATCTGAAACCAGGAGTTTATCCACCAAATTCAAGCTTCAGTCTCAGTGGTTGTAAAATAAATTAAGTGCAAGCTCCCTCATAGTGTTTTACAAGTCAAAACCCTTCTCTTTTTCCTTCAACCAACATGAAAATGTAATGAAGTAAGGGGAGCATCTCTCTCCAAGAAATTAATTTATCTGAATTCCTGGCTGCCCTGAGGATAGAATCGCTTATAACCAGCATCAGTTTACAACTTTCTCAAAACAGTTATGCTAGAAGCAAAAATACACAAATTACCACCTTAGAGTCTTCAGTCTCTTGGCAAAGGGAATTCAAATAGGCATTGAAAGACCAAGAGAAGGTGGCACTGAGAAGTTAGGTGACATACCTGTCTTGAATAGAATTCTGTGACGTACTGTGACAGAATCTGGGAGTTGAACCCACGACCTCTGAAAACCATGCACATGCTTCCTCATAGGTCAGCTGCTTCTGGTGTTACGTGCTCAACTTAAGCATTTAAGTTCCAAGCATGACTGACCAAACATATTGCAGTACCATAGGACACCAGCTCCAGGATGTGTTTTATAATCAATCAGTGAAGAGAACACGGTAATGCAGACAGCTCAAAAATTGCTGCTATACAAGACTGACCCAACATCTAGTTTCTGTTCACAATCATTTGGCGCTACATACCAGAGATGTTTTTACTGTTTTAATGTTTAAGCATTAGCTCCATTCTTAATGCTATCCTCACCTAAATTTTCCACAATGCTATTTTTCCAGTAACACTTTAAATAGTATCCCTAGAGATAGGCTTCAAAAAATGTCTTCAGGATTGTCGTCTTAGTTTCTGAGGTATTGTCATGTACTGTTTTACTGCTAGCAGTTCCAAAAGGAAAAAGAAACACCAGAAGCCTCAACTTAACATGTGCTTACCTCTAAGCATGTAGCAAGGGGAGGGAATGGATGATCTAAAATATGGAAGACAGAGAAAGTAAGGCCTACAAGGGAAGGAGCATAGGAAGCAGGACAGAAAGAAGTCAGGGCAAACGTTGTTGACAAGCAGAAAACAGGTTCCAAATAAGACACTGTGAAAAAGGGCTGTAAAGGTTGAATGTGGACTTCTCTTTTTTTAGAACAGATATAAAAATTGTCCTGCTTTTCTTTTCCCATTCCATGTATATGTGGTAGGAAAATATTGCACCTAGGCAGGATGCACACAGAGGCAGGGCCAATTCAGGGCGTGAATTGGAGTGACCACAGCAGCATCTTCATGACTAGGGTCTGTGGGATCGGAGCGGGGGCCCCACATGGGCTGATTTGCCCCGGGCCCCGCACCCTGCTCAAGTCAGCCCCTCTTGAAATGAGTCCTTCCTTTATTTGATGGGGATTACCTACTGTTCTTGGAAATCAGCACCCATTAAGGAGATTTGGCATTGCTTTCTCCAGCCCTGTTACTGAGTAAGCACAGACAGAATCACTTTTTCTGTCTTTAAGATGCTCCATTTTTACTGGCCATCAGTATCTGGGAACAGGAAGAGCAAACTTTTTTCCTTCCCTTCCTCTGTGACTGTTGCTTTCTCTCACATCTACACCTTTCAAATTTCAGAAGACATTTCTGTCCCTCCACAAAGGGCTTGATATATCATTAAAAATATTTATACAACTTTTTCCTTTAACAGTAATGAAAAACTGGACAAAGTCCTAACATCTCCCCTAAATTAGCACATTTCTTGTTTTGGTGTTTGGCAACACTCTCCCCCTTCCCCACCAGGTTTTGATTGTACTGACTGAGTCAATTTGCAAAGCATGAGAAAATGCATTGTGGTTCTGTTCACGGAATGGCTTTGTGGAGCTGCTCCACAAGCCTACTACGCTCTCATTCAAATACTTTCTTATGGTCTACTTTTTCAGCAGCACCTAGAACAAGGTAATTAATACAATATTTGTTCATTATGGCAAGCTCATCAGGCCTTCATGCTGTGAACTGGCTTTCATTAAGCATTCATGTGACTGGAGCCTTAGTCCAAATCCCTTGACACACCTTCCTTCTCTTATTGCTGTTGCCCCTTTGCCCTAAGAAATTAACAAATATTTGGGGCTCCGTGGGTTGGTTTTCCTGTTCATTGAAACCCACTGATTGTACAAGCCAGGTGTCTCATTAGAGGAAGCCTTGTTTGTTTATTTATTCCTTTGATTTACATGCATACAAATTTCTGTTTCGTAAGTGAACCAAAGCAGCAGGTCCCTTGCTTAGGATTTCCAAATTTTCCTCTCCAATGAATTTGGTTCCTCAAAGGGCTCAGTACTTCTCCATGTTTTCAGGGCCATGCTAATGATTACTCCCACTGCCTGCTCACTGTTGACATATACTACTTGCCAATCCATCCCTTACCCCCCTCTCTTTCCTAGCAAGTTCCTGTTGAACCACTTCCTAGGCATTGCATACATTACAGATTTCTGCCAGCATAGCTAGGTCAACTGGCTACATGAAAAAGAGCATGGCCAATAGCTGTGACTCTCAAACTTTGGTACCTTATGTACCCCCTGCCAATCAATGTGGCAAAACTAAACCAGAAGTCCCACCATGGCACTTCCGGGTTCACGGCTGCGAGCCAAGTTCCACTTTTTCCTCATGGACCCTGGCCCAGGGCAAAACAGCCTGCACGGGGTCTCCCTCCCTATCCCCCAGTACACTGATGCTGGGGAGTGAAAGCCCTGGCGCACCAGACACGGTGGGAGGGGCAGCAGCCGGAACTTCCAGCCCGAGCAGACAAAGATGTCTCTAACCTGCCAGGTGAGGGAGTGGGCCAAACTCAAAACGCAGCACCCACGTACCCCCTGCCTGTGTCTCGTGTACCCCCAGGGGTACACATACCATGGGTTGAGAAACACTGGCCTATAGCCAGCTTAGTTGTGCCAGCAAAACAAGCATGAATGCACCTGCAGATGAACAGAAGAAAGTTTTTACCAGCAAAGCATCTGCTATTCTTGGGAGCTGTTCTGACTCTACTGAAAGAAAAAAAAAAATCTGTCACTGCATTATATCT
>NW_005841967.1:2999004-3023738 GCF_000455745.1 Alligator sinensis | reverse complement strand
AAGATGAGATGCAGGAGGATGCTGGAAAATGGTAATTGCCATGCTCCAGAAGACCTGACTAATTGAGTCTGCTCCAATGTGCTGGAATTCTAGCGCATCAGAGCAGCCTCCCTGCTCATGTATAGGCACTGCCAGGGACTTGCCTTCTTTTGTTTCCATCTATCACAATGTAAATAGAGTTTAACTGCTCCATTTATTGGCTTTGATTAGATTTGTGATTGTTCAGTCATAGAAGACCTGCTTGATGATCTTCCAGCATAATTCTGAGGTTGCCTTCACCCACCTCTAAGGCTAGAGACAGACATTACACATAAACTGGTTTAAGTGATCAGAAACTGCTTTAAACCTGTAACAGAAAAGATGTTCACTGCACATAAACCAGTTTGAAGATGGCTGAAACCAGTTTAAGATTAACCTGGTTAAATGTAGTATCAGACTTAACTGATTTGGGTCAAACCAGTTTATGCAATGTCTGTCCCAGACGCCTTGCTGGTTTAAGATAAACGAGACTCCCCCAGCGACCTGGCATGCTCTCTGAGCAGGGCGGGGCTCTCTGCTCCCCGGCTGCAGCTCTGGCAGAGACTAGGGATTTAAACTAGGATTCTCCCTGCTAAGCAGGGATTATTCCCCCTGCCCCTCTGCCTTACATCTCTCAGCATTAGTGAGTTGACAACACGCTGGCTATCTGTGCTGTGGGAAACAACAAAGGCAGACAGGCTTTTTGGAGCTAACCAACAGGCAGTTGGTAATATGCTTTCTTGGAAAAGCTGTTTAAAAAGAGTTTGAACTAATGGAGAGAGGCTTTGTTTTGTTAATGGGTTGATAAACAGTGAGTTAGGGGTGATAAATACTTCCTGCTGGGCTGTTGGGAGGTATGGGAGGGAAACATCGCAGCAGCCTGCAACCCCTCCCCCCTCAACTCGTCACTGTCTAAGGGAAGGGAGGGCTGCTGTAGTGCCCTCTGGCTTCTACCCTGAGCCACTGGAGGCATGTGCCTGATTTTTTTCAGTCCAGAGGGGATGTCTATACGGTTACAAACCAGTTTAGCCTAGCCAGGTTGGACTAACCTGCAAAGATTGAATCAATTCAGGCTTTTTGAATGTTTGTCCCTAGCCTAAATACTAAAATGCACACATTGTTGTAGTGTGCCCAAAGTTATTTAGGAAACTCTGTGATGCTGGATCACATCTTCCTTGCACTGTGTTGTTCAGCTACCACAGCACACTAAAGGGAGCTGTCCTGGTGCTGAATTCCAACTCCAGTAAATTTACAGTGAAGAGCCAAGGTTACTTCCAATTTGACTTCACTATGGAATCTCCATGCCACTGTCCTATTTTCTCCACAGCAGAAAGGACAAAGGTACTCAGTAGTACTGTGGCAGGTACAGGGAGAGTGCTAAGGCTCACCTGCAACTTTAAACAGACAAACTGCCATAGCTGCCTGCCCATGTGTTATGAAAAAGGGAGCTAAACTCAGATGCAGCAAGTTACTGAATCCCCAGAAGGACACTCCCCTAGCAATTCTCTTAATTTAGCTTCTCCAGCCATAGGAACCAAATCTTCTCTCCAGGGAAGGAGAGTGTTTAGCATAAAAATAGCACTTCTATAATGCACAAGAGAGAAAAGGGAAGCAGAGGAAGAGAGGCTCTTTTAAGGTGTGTTCCTATTTTCCTTATTTCCTTATTCATTATTAGAGGTAAGCAATCCTGACTGGACTGAAACAGGTGCACTGTTTGCATGGGTTTGTAGATTAATATACCTGGGATCAAGTGGAAGGCATCTCCTGATGTGGTGTAGGTACTAAATGGACCTGGAGCATACTTTAAAATGAATACATAGTATTAGCCACATGGCATTAGGGGCAGAACCTTAGCTGTTATAAATGGCTGTAGCTCCATCAACTTAACAGAATATGCAAAAATTCACACCAGCCATGAATGTATCTGGAACATGTGAAAATGTCTCATATATGCTCAGATTAAAGAGACATTTGACTGGGGGGGAAATTACAAAGAGGGACCAGCTCAGTTCTAGTTAAAATGGGAAGTCACAAAATGGTTTTATGGCCATCTGCATATTAAAACATCCCATCACAGGCTGACACCCTTGGAATTGTAATAATTAGCCACGGGAAAATAGCATATCTGTAGCTTTATTTTTTTTACACATCATTGCTCTTTGGGATTGCTGACTGAATCTCATCAGTTGTTGTATCTTCTCTCTTAGCCTGGATATCATTAGTCATATCCTGAGCTAACAGGTTTCCATAACAGCAAGTATTAAGTTTCTTGCAGTACAGTCCTTTATTTCTGCTCTAAACTTTAATTTGCATACATGTGTCAGGCTAGGATTCTATTTTTATAAAATAAAATCCCTTAAATAAGAAAAGATAGTTTGCACAACTAGATTTTATTTGTTATATGACCTTGCTGAAGCATATGCACTCTTAATGAATTTATTAAAGGTCACCAGATTTCACAGAATGATGCTTTTTTTAGCAGGTTGTGGCAGATTCCTGATACTACTTAAAAACAAAAAACAAAAAACCTCAACCAACAAAACAAAACAATAACCCATTCCTGTATGAGTTGATTCCATGTCTAGGAAGAGGCACATGAAGTTAATGAGAGTCTGTCTACATGAATGGGACCAAAGTTTCCAGCTTAAATTGATTTCACATGGAGGTAAAGCAACTTATTCCACAAGAACTGAAATTGTAGTGGCAAAAATATTTGTGCACACATTGTGTTTTGAGGGGAAGTAGAATTTTATTAACTCATTGAAGTAGGAAGCTCTTCTCCTTAACATCTATTTCATCCTTTTCTATCAATAGGGAAGAATGTGCAAATATTTTTTTTCCAATGCATATCTAAATTTTCTAGGTATCTTTGAAAGTCTCAGTGCTCAGTACTTAGCTCTTTATCTTCTCTCAAACTAATCCAAACTGCCCCCTAATGTATCATTATTGCATCTGTATTACTTCTATGGAGGCTAATGCTAAATAAAAGGATGAAGCTACATATAAATACTGAAAAATCTATATTTAGCCTTCTTACAGCACCATGTTGCTCATGCTGTTTGGTTCAACAAATAATTTTCAAAAGCTAATCCTGAACAGATATTACCACTATTTTCCCTGAAGACTGATTTACTTCTTTGAAAGCATGCACTCGTCATAAGTGTTGTTTGTACAGGAAACCTTCGCTATTCGTAAATCTGCTATTCATAGATTCGAATATTCATGGTGTGCCACACCAATGGGGTGGGTCAGGGCAAGCACTGCCACGGCTCCCTCTGGCGCTGCATCGAGCTCCTGCCACCACCTAAGCAGGCATGGAGCGCTGCGCGGGGCAGGGGAGGGCAGAGCCGGGGAGCGTGGAGCAGAGAGTAGAGCCAGGCATGCGGAGAGCAAACACTGGGGACGGGAAGGGAGGCAGTGGCAATGTCGGCATCTTCTCCCCCAGAAGCAGCCCCAGGTGCTGTGGGGGAGCCCCATGCTTCCAGCTTCTCATGGGGGGGTGGAGCAGGGGGCGGCTGTCCGGCTTGACGGGGAGCCCTGTCGGTATTTGCGGATTTTGCCATTCACAGGGATCTCCAGAACGGATCCCCCATGAATGGCAAGGGTCTCCTGTACTTGTCTTGAACACCTCCATTTTGGAAGTGCTTCATTACAAAACAAAAACAGTTTTGTATAGCTTATAGTTATTTCCCCTAAAATAATTTGGAAATAGGCAAAATATTTCAGTGAACTAGAAATTGTAGACAGAGAGACAGAAAGAGATAAATCCAGTGACCTCATGAGACTTTGAGAGGTCTTGTAATACCCTCTGATCTTTTTCACCCCAAAACATCTTTTAACATCATACTTTTTCATACTTCCTTGGATAAAAATAAGTGTAATGATGTCAAAGTCTAAAGATGTCTCTCCAGTTGCCCTGATACATTCAATGATGCCACAATCCATGAGTCACAATTAGTAGCATAACAAAGAACCAGCCCTGTCACAACTGATAGGTGACAAGATCAGAATAAGAAGCCTGCAGGCAGAGAATGCTAATAAGAGAGAAAAGCTTCTCATTAGACACAGTCCACAGAAGCAAGCAAGGAAGGAAAATCTAGGCCACAAACATGACCGGATTCAATGGCTATTTTGGTAGAAGTCATTTTGTAAACTAGGCCAATTTTGCTCCAAGTGCTTCATCAAGGTTAGAGTTTAGATAACTGCATTGTATTTTATCTTGATATTGAGGCTAGCTATTAAGAATAGCATTACATAATAGACTACCTGAAATCCTGCTTTACTGATATGAATTGGACAACGTTATTACTGAATGATTAAACAATCTAAAACTTTAGTAAGCTTCTGGGAGAATAAAGTGCTGTTGAAATTGAGTAAAGCAAAATACCAATGCTACCAAACTGGCCAAACCACCAAGATATTTTTAATTTTGTGCTTTGGCTACTTTAAGAAGACCTAAGACCAAAGTTAATGTAAGGACGCCTGATCCAGCAATGCACTACATGTAGCTAAGCCCCTTGCACAGATTCCATGGTAAAGACAGTGGGGCTCCATAGAGATGGAAGGGCACACAGAGCCAGGGAGACTTTATGGATGCATTTGGTTCCAGCAGCTCTCTAATGATCCTTTGGTCCACTATCATAGGCTACAGTAATTCCTAACATATTCTAGTCCATACCAGGTCTAGGATAGAACTAACCCAAGAATGAGAGCTACATTAGCTCCCCTGCAGTCCCCTAACTGAGCAGAGCAGAAAGTTTGCACCACACTATTTAACTCAGGTTCTATGCTGATTGTGAACAACATAAGTACCTAGCTATTCCACTAAATAGACAAATTCATAAAGCAATCCGTCTAATTATCTGCCATATTGTTGATACTAGGATCATTATTAAAGATGACGGGAAGCCTTCTGTTCCTTATCAGAAAGGCAAAGAAACTTGTGACCCTGTTGCACACAAGCAGCAACCACCAAGAACCTCTATTTTTATTAGACTGTCAGTGTAATATGATCATTATTATCTGGCCTGAAACAAAATCAAAGGAAAAAATAAAGCTTATTTAACATTTAAATGGCTATTAAAGGCATTCCTAAAACATAAGTGCTAACATTTCAAAAGATCCTTTCTGTACATTATGAACTGCTTTATTTTACAGACCAATATTTCTAAATGACCTCATTTTAATCCATGAAAAAAAAATACTGGAGTGGCTATACAATGTCATGAATTGAATGTTAAAAATGAAAGCTATTTAAAGCCCTTTAGAAATTTTGCTATTCCTTTCTGTAGTACTGGAAGTATTCCTTTGACATCAATATGAGGAAAACAGATGGGAAGAGCAATTATAAAGTGAGCAGTGTGATACTACCAGCTGACTACTCACAGTTTTACTGGCAAACAGATTAGATAACAGAAAGAAAAAAGAGGTAGGCTGGTAATTAGCAAATGTGGTACTTTGTGTCAATGAGTCAGAGAGACAATGTCAATGAGTTTAGAAAATCATTAACGGATGAATGCACCAAGAACGGGGGAGTGGTGAAATAGTTAGAGTAATGATGTAAGAAGTTTATAGATGAAAAAAGTGAGTTAGACATTGGCAACAGGCGGAGAAGACTGGAAGTGAATAAAGCCATTCATCTACACTTCTGGATGAAGTTTCATGTGTTATGTATAAGAGAACTTTATGATTAGATAAGTAGACAAAAAGGGTCTCACTAAGGGAAATGGAATAAAAGAAAGCATACCAGGAAAAACGTCTTCACTCTGAAGCGTATTATATTCTAGAATACTCTCTCAGGGGAAGCGGGCTCAAACCACAGAGAGAGCAAAGCGTTCAAGATTTTACAAAACAAAATAGTTCATTGGCAAAAGGTGAAGGAGCTCAGCAAATTCAACTTGTTGAAAAGGCACTTAAGAGGGGACACGATAGCAAACTTCAAATACCTGAAGGGCTCCCAGAAGGAAGAGGGAAAGCACCTTTTCTCTCATGCTGCAGAGAGGTGGGTGCAGACCAATGGCTTGAAGTTGCAGCAAAGTATAGATCTGATATCCAAAAAAAACTTCTTCACTGTGAGAATAGTGAGGTAGTTGGAACAGACTGCCTAGGTAAGCTGTGGACTCTCTATCACTGGAGGCGTTCACAAAGAAGGTGCACAGCCACTGGTCGGGGATGATCTAAACAGAGTTATGCCTACTTTCTACCATGGATATTTCCCATGATTCTGGGCTTTGCTAGTTGCTTCTGCTCCGCCTGTTCTTTATTTAGGCCTGTGCAAAGCAGCAAGTATTCAATTCAGATTTGGCCGATTTGAGGGACAGTGATTCAATTTGGTGATTTGAATCACTGTCCTGATTTGATTTGGCCGATTCGGATTCAGAGATCTGGCTGCCGAATTGGCTACTGAAGCTTCGGACAGCCTTAACAGATAGGGATATGTTCCCAGGTGGTGAGGGAAGAAGGAAGCGAGGCTGGGACTAGGGAAGAGGTCCCATCCCCACTCACCCCAGCTCCTGAGCTGCACTGTGCCATGGTGCAGGCAGCTGGTGTCAGCTGCTGCCAAGGCCGCTGCAGCAGGGGATGGGGGGAATGGCAGCAAGTGGAGCCCTGGGCAGCACAGGAGGCAGCGCAGCTTGTCCGCACTCACCCTAGCCCCCGCTGCAGCAGCCCCGGGAGCGACCAGCATCAGCTGCAACGAGAACTATCAGTGGATACGTGAGGTGGGCGGGGCACGCCTCTTGCTGCTCCAAGCCCTCTGGGAGGGCTGGGGGCTGTGTCGGGCTCTTCCCAGGGCATGTGCCCCAGTATCTGTGCACGGGATGACAGCAGACTGGCAGCACCAGGCTAATTCTTCCTGGCGCTCAGGGTGGGTACACCAAGCGCTCAGAACAGCCCAGTGCCCCTGGATTTGGATGCAGGATGACAGCAGGCTACCGCTGCAGGCTAGAGCCACCCGGGGCTCCACTTGCTGCCACTCCCCCCAGCCCCTTCTGCAGTGGCCCTGGGAGCAGCTGACGCGAGCAGCCTGCACCACAGCACAGTGCAGCCCAGAACATTTACATAAGTGGGTTCACTTTATGCAAGGGAAATCTGTGTAGCCGATTGCTGAATCTCCGAATTGGCCCCGAATCTCTCCAAATTGATTCAGAGGCTTCCAATTAGATTCAGACCTCTTAATAAGTCACCCAATTTCAGAGATTCAGCCGCCGAATTGGGCCAAATCTCCTCCGAATCGAATTGGCTACTGAAGCTTTGCACTGCCTATTGCTCTTCCCTTAATCCCCTTTTCTGCTGTGCGCCAGGGTGTTTTAAGCCTCCCCAGAAGCACTGGGTGCTGGCTACAGCTAAGGCTAGGGACTTCAACTGGGGTGTGTCGATTCTTCTGCTAGGAACAAAGGCAGAGGTTCCGGGCTAGCATCATTCCCTCTAAGCTGTGTGGCCATGCAGGCATCTTAGAAGGAATGCTGCTGGCTAGAGGATCTTGTCCCTCTGCTCAGGGTCAGAGTGATCACCATATTTAGGGCCAGGAAGGAAGCTTACCCCATGGTCAGACTGGTATGGATTGCGGGGGTTTCTGCTTCCCTCTATAGCATTAGGTGTGGCCCTCTACCTGGGACATCTTGAGTATGTATTTACAACCATTTTATAGAAACAGGACATTAGATACCATGTTTCCCCTACTTTACCTGTCCTTGGTTAGGGTGTTAGGTCAATGTCGTATCAGGGTTGAGAGTAGTCTTATGTAGGGTTTAGATCAGTGGTCTCCAACCTTTTTAAGTACGAGATCACTTTTTTAATTGAAGTCCAACCCAGGGTCTACTAGGCATCAGTGCCACCCCTCCCCCCAGCCCTCCCCCAGCATGTCAGGCTCCTGCAGTGGGAGAGTGGGGCAGGGGCGAGTGGGAGGAACAGAGTCTGGGTGGCTTGTCCAGGTGTGAAGGGGGCTCCCGCCACTGCATGCACCCAGGCAGAGGCCCTGGGGGCCTGTGACTCCTCCCACCTGTACTTGGGGCACAAAGGATAGTGCACAGCAGCAAGACATCCCTCATTACACTCAAGGTACCCTTTGAAAAATGCCAGTTCTTCTTTTTCAGTAGTTTTTTGACTCAGAAAGCCCAAAGCAGGTCAGAATGGTTTTAACACTATGGAACCCTATTTGAAATCTCTGAGTTTGTCTTGTGAATCATGTTTGCACACCGAACAGCGCTAACATTGTGTGGCATCCTGTGACACCCTTAAAAGGATCTCCAGGTACCCAAGGATGCTACAGCTCCCTGACTGAAAATCACAGCTAGAACAGGTGTTAAATGAAAGGAAGGGTAGTACCAGAAAAGAGCGATATTTTGGATGTACTTAATCAAGTGCTTTGTTGTTACTGAATTAATTATATAAGCTACAAAACTATAATACATACTATGCCAGCCCCATATATGCGCAGGGCAGAGTCAATTTTCACTGCATACTGCACCTCAAGCCCCACTGCAGCTGACCTGGCAGTGGCCCAATGCCACATGCAGCCCGCTGCTGAGCAGGAAGGGAGCAAGGCTCAGTCCAACGGTAGAACGCATATGGCATCAGGCCGCTTCCAGGCCAGCTGCAGCAGAGATTGAAGCGCAGCAGTGGGACTTGCGTGGGGTCTGGGACTACCCACTGGTCCAGAGGTGTCTGTGTGGGGGGGCTCCTGCCACTGGGTGTACCCTGGCAGCCCGTGCCCCCCAACCTGTGCTCAGGGTGGAGGTGGATGCTGCTGCCTTCTGCACCTCGCACCCCACTGCAGCTGCCCATGTTCAGGCACAACTCAGCTCAGCAATGGCACTCACATGGGGTCAGGCCCTGGCTGGTCCAGAGATGCATGGTGGGGCTCCTGCCGCTGGGTGCAGGCTGGTGGAGGCCTCAAGGGCCTGTGCCTCCCCCCATCCCCATCTGTGCTCGGTGGGCAGGCTGCAGCAGCAGCCGCCTCCTTCCCAAGCACAGGTGGGGGGCACAGGTCCCCGGTGCCTCTGCTGTGCTGTGTTCAGTAGTGGGAGCCCCCGCACAATGTGCTCCTGGACAACCAGATCTTCAGAGACCTAGCTGGGCCAGGGCCAGACCCCACGGGAGTCCTGCTGCTATGCTGAGCCATGTCCACATGTGACTAGTTGCAGTGGGGCTTGAGGTGCAGCGGCAACTGCCTCTGCAGAGATGGGGGGCGGGGCACATTCCCTTTGGGCTTCTGCCATTGTGTGCCCAGCAGCCCAGGGGCCCCACTCACCTTCCTCCTGGCTGGGCCGCGCTGTCCATCCCTCACTGTGAGGGCCTCAATCTGGCCCCTGCCCCTTCCCTCCCCGACAGACTGACCTGCTGGGCTAGGGGTGGGGTGGGGTAGGGTGGGGAGGGGAGTATGTGGGTGCATGCATGCACACCCCTCCCCCCCCCCAGCCCAGGATTGGCCAAAAGAGTCTCTGCAATCAAACTGTCAGTCATGATGGACCAGTTGGGGACCACTGGTTTAGATTATGGTTGTAAGGGATTGTTTGCAGAGGGATGATACTGCCTCGGGCAGGGGGTTGGACAAGATGACCTCTGGAAGTCCCTTTGAGCACTACTTCTCTCTGACTATGAGAGAGTTAGACAAGGTAATAGGCAAGGTTCCACTCCTCCTCTCTTCCAATCTGCAATATTTTAGCAAAATGTCCCACAAACACATGCATAAAACTGGTCCAGATAGCCAGTTCTTCTCACGTTCTCTCACTTTCTTGCCATCTCTAAGTGCAGTCGTCCGAACTACAAATGGTTGTTTAAAGTACTCATTCTTATGAAAAATTAGAGTAACTTGCAATATTTAGAAAACTGGGACTGGCCCATTTCAGACAGATTTAAGAGGTCTAGCTGTTCCTGGACTTTGAGATGTAGGGGAAGTTGGAACTCCAGGAAGGGGTGGAATCTACCTCCTTCTTGCTAGGAGTAACCTCTCATTAAAGACAAACATTTCTAAGGTGATTTTAGTCCCCAGCCTTCCCCTGGACTCCCAAGTTCCAACAAAAAGGAAGGTTAGATCAGCAGCTCAGGCCACAGTTTCAAAAGAAAAGTATGATACTGGGCCAAAAGCACAAAGCATCAGAGAAATGGGTTCTAACAGTACAGTGGAATGGAAGATTGTAAGGCAGCTAGGAGGAGTGACATAACTTTATGGAATTAAGTAGAAACAGTGGGCTTCAACAGTGAAAGGACAGTATTTTCAATCAAAAGGGGTAAGAAAGGGTCTGAGCTGATGAGAAGCAGATGAATTTTTGGTTAACAACTTCAGAGAAAATCTGTGAAATCAAACCCCACAAAAAACTTTTGTCTTTAGAAAAATTATTAGACCAGGACAATCATTACATTCAAAATAATGAACATTTCTACAAAAAGTGTAGTGTAGTCAGCAGTAGACCAAAACTAGTATAAATATCTGTTGCAAGTATTTTCTTAATATCCAAGTGAAAAAGCTTGTAGCCAGAAGTCATAAAACAAGGATTCCACTCTAGGGGGCGAAGATGGTAGCTAGATTAAGTTTTATAACAGTTTAACAAACTCATATACAGTATAATACAGGTATGCAGTTGTGACCCATACACTGCTGTAGATGACCTTCATTTTGACTATTATACAAGCAAATCCCTTTAGTTATTGCTTTTTGGTATCTCTCAGAGGATCTGGCACTTAGGAAAACAAATTTCAACAACTGAACTTTACAAGTAATATGCAGCATCTCTGTCTCTTCAGATGGATTTAAAGTTAAAATGCAGGTTTGTTCATATATTCTTCCATTGTCTGCAAGAAAAAGCAATCAAGGTGTTACAGATTCATAAAGTACAACCAAAAGTCACTCTAATTCTGCTCCTGTTGAATATGATTGGATTTTGGTATGATGTACATATTACAACTGTTAATGGACTAATCCAAAAACCACTATACATGTAATTTGCTCTTTGCCTATCTAGCTGGCCATTAGTATATGTCATGAATGAAAACTAGCCTACACAGAAAAGGTGGCTAGAAAGAAGAGCTTATTCCTATGGTATTTCTCTGATTATTTGCCTCTGCCTTACCTCTTAACAAGTGAAAAAAGTCTATAGATTTCACTGCTGATCTAAGGTTTCTTATATTTCTATACCCATGGGCCACAATAAACTCATTTAACTATTTCTCTCGTACTAAGGTAATCTTGAAAGTGGAGTCACTCTATAACATTCACCATTTCTTACTATCCTTGGCTCACTTGGATAAATTACATGAAAAGATTCCTGCAGGTTTCTAAAGAAAGGTCCCATACTTACTCCTCATGGGAACAACAATAAAGTCTATTTATGGACAAAAATAGAGGTTTCCAGCACATACGTATTCTGATTTTAATATCAGTACAGTAAAAGCTGTGTTAACTGGCATTTTACTAACCAGAATATTCCATTAACTGGAATTTCCAATATCTCCCAATACAAATCTTCACTTTAGCAACCGGAAACTTTGCCGAGTCTATCCAGCATGCACATCAAGTATTTCTGTTGTTTACACTAGTTAGTGACGCTGCTGAAAGAGGAGGTGCCTGGAGTTTGCAGGGGAGGGGAAAGGGATCTGCATAGGGCAGGGTGGGCTAGGGCCAGTATAATTGTCAGATAACTGGAATTTTTAAGATAACCAGCACCCCCTCTTACCCCGCTCATGCCAGATAACAAAGCTTTTATTGTATATAGGTAGGGTGACCATACATCCTAGTTTGTCCAGGACAGTCCCAGATTTTGTAGGCTATCCCAGCAGGTTGGCAAAAATTCAAGCAGAAGAAGTCACAGGGTGCAGTCTGGCAGGGAGGCATGGTGGGCAGGCAGGCACTGCTGCTTCCTCCCATACTTGCCCAGTCTAGTTGCTCCTGAGCTAGGCTGGACTGGGTACTGCTCCTGCCTCAGGCAGGGATCAGCCAGGGCAGGGCAGGGTTGGGGGAGAGCACTGCTGTGAGCATGGGCTGCTCGCATGTATGCATGCGTGCCCCCCAAACACGGTTTCCTGGGCAGTTGCCCATGTCACCCACCCCCAAGGCTAGCACTGTGCAGCAGACATGCTCACCCTGCCAAATTCTTCTCAGTGTCAAGAGAGAGCATCCTTTTCCACTATAAAAACACTAAGAAAAGAATTTGGCAGGGTGAACTTGTCTGCTACAGTGCCAGCCTTAGAGGGATGGGCAACCAGCCAGGGCACCATGGTCAGGAGGCACCACACACACGAGCCACGTGCACTCACAAGAGTGCTCTCTCCCCACCCTGCCTTGGGCAGGAGGAGAAGTGCCCAGTGCAGCCTGCCCCCCAACCTCCAGCTGCTGGTCAGGAGGCAGGCTGGGTACATGAGAGCGGGATGTGGTGCCTGCTCCAGCAGTGCCTGCCCGCCTGGCATACCATGCTGCTCCACCTCACCACCAGACTGCAGCAGCACTGCTAACGTTGTGGGGTGCAAAGGAATACAGCATCTCAGATTTCCTTAAAAATATTATGGTCACCTTATTGATGAAAGAATAAAAAAAAAAGATGACAAAGATATTTTGGCATCTACCTTGGTGCCAAACAAATGTTTACATCATAAAACAAAGTCTTAATACAGGTTCTAATAATTAGTAAATATGAATTAATAACCACTATATTTCAAAGAAAGTAGTGGCAGCATATACATTTTTAATACCCAGTTAACAGAATGCAGTATGGTTGAATGAAAAAAGTTACAAAATGTTGCCACCTTTCTCAAATACATTGCTATACTGTGCGATACCCAATAATCAAATACTAAGGTGTTTTTCTACTGTGTTTTAAACTCCTGTCAAACAAGAAACCTGTGTGAAACTGAAGCATGCATCTTGTCTGCTGGTGCCTTACCTCTTGTAACATGTCAGAATCTTCTATAGCTTTTACTGCAGATTTCTTTGAAGTCTCTTGTATCTCTCCACCCAGAATAAATTCATCAAGAATAAAATAAGCCTTTTCAAAATTAAAGATAATATCCAGCTCACACACCTGGTGGAGCAAAATACATATTTAGGCAAAATTTTACAGCATTATGAATCAGATTGCTAAGAGCTGTTACACTGTCAAACCTATTTGAAATATGCACCATGTAGCAAAGAGTAACATTTAAAAAAAAACAAAAACCCTACACTACCCCCTCATCCCCAGAATACTAGGTATACATTTTCACCATTCACACAGAAAGAATTACTTCATTTGTGCAGACAACATAGATATTGGATGGGGGAGAGGTGGGGGAAAGAGAGAGAGAAAGAAAAAAAAAAAAAATCAACATTTATAACAAATGTTTTAAATACTTGTCTAGCACTGTAGTCACACTGTGCGTGTCACAGAGTAAGACACATTCCCTGTCCCAAAGACATTATAATCTCTGACAGACAAAACAAGGAGACAATGTAAAACATAGCTCAACGGTTAGTTACTTTTTGAATCATCCTTTAACTAGAGAGCAAATAGAAAATATTCACAGAAGTGGGCCTCCTGCAGGTCATATTTAAAAGAACTCAGCAAGAGAGAATTAAAAAAAATGCTGTTTTTAAATTCTTTTTTTTTTTTTCACTTTTTTCCCCAAACATCTATTAAATGTTACCTCTGGGAAGAGCTGCAGAAAACAAAATTGGTTTTTTTTGAGGAAGGGCTTATAATGGAAAGCTATCTCCTTATAATAGCCTTGGCACTATTTTTCTGTCTGATCCTGCTGATATACTTCACATGGGAGGCACATATGCAGTCAAAGGGGAAAGCAGGCGGATGGAAAGGTAGGACAAGAGCAGCTATAGATATTTGCATTCCTTGTTATATGACAAAGAACTAAAGTGAACAACATATCCTGAGTAACTGAAGAAAGAAAAAGAAACTTACATTTCCAAAATACCTATCCAGTAGCTCTACATAACGATGAACAACTTCTAGTGCCAGCAGCTCATTATCTCGGTCTTCTATTGCACAGCAAAAATATAAACTAGCATACCTACGAACACAGAAGGGAAAATAGGAAAGTGATTAATGTTGGCTTAGAAAATGATATTTAAGAGGTTTGTTCTTTGGGAATTGGCTTACAGGTATATGTATATGCATTAGAAAGGTTTAGGATGGGCAGATGGGCATCAGTTTCTAAACTGATTTCTAAAAAGCCTGGGTTTCATGCACAGCCCTGGAAGCAGACAGGCTATCTAACACAAGGCCAACAGATATACATACAATCTGAGAAAGAGGAGGCATGTACCACACTGTTCCATAACACAAGGTGAGGGTGGCACCAGCTAACAAGACCCCAGAGCAGGGGTGGGCAAGTCCTGGTTTTGCAGGAACAGACTAAATTAGAAGGCCCAGAAAGTCCAAATTAGCATATATGCACCTGATGAGTTACATGGACGTGTAACAAACACAGAAAGACCAACCAGCAACAGCCACAGATCAAGAGTCATCAGGAAGGAAGGACAATACAAAAGAAGGACTTTGAAGCAGCAAAGGGTTCCTCCCCATCCCTCTTCCTCCTCCTCCTCCTCCCCAAGTGGGGTCCCTGAGGCCACCATGGACAGAGGGCACACCACCAGTTCATCTCATCCACACCACGGGAGGAGGGGAGGGGAGGGGTGTAGGCTTCAGCATCCCACTGCCAGGCTGCTGACATCCAAGAGAGAGTCTAAGAGGTAAGACTGCATCCTGGTCAGATGTACTTTGACTCTGATGACAGCCCTAGGATTTGGTAGATATATAGAATTGCTTGATTGTTTGTGTTATTTCTTTTCTGTTATCACTGTGTATCGATAAGTTTGCCTACAACCATGACCTTTCCATTCGATAGGTCTGAGGGTGGATTCCCGCCCCCCTCCTAGAACAAGGTATACAAGTCCTAAATCCAGAGTCAACAGTTTCTAAAGCCCAAAGTGCATTGCAGTGCATTGCTCTGCACTCAGTCACAACAGTTAGATATAATGCAATTCATTTCCCTGCATGTGCATACCTATTCTCTATAGTAACTGTTAAGGTTTCTCTTTTTCACATAGGACCTGTAGGGAGACCTCTTTGGGTCCATCTACACTGTAGCAGAGGCATGTAACCAGAAACATGGGTGGTAGAGGGTGTACTAAAGCCCAAGGCCATTGGTGCACTCCAGACTCAGATGCTCACTAAACTGTTCTAGGCTCATCCTCAGAACTCTTCCTCTGAGGCCTGCCAGAGATTAACAGCTCAGGAATGGGCCTAAAGCAGGAGTGTCCAACTCATCAGGCCCAGAGAGCTGGTTGAGTAGCATGAGGCCACCCCGTGGGGGCCTGACTAGGCAAAAACTGGCCCTGCATGCTAGATCCAGCACACAGGGCTGTGAGTGCCCTGGATTGGTCCAGTGTGCTGCTTGCCACACTTGTGCGCATGGCATGGAGGGCCAGATCCAGCACTGGAATTGACACTGTGCCATGGGGAGCGCACACAAAATCCACAGTGCATGGGTCCAGCGTGGGTCTAGTCTAAGACTCACAGGCAGGCACAGAGGGCTGAATGATAGGACTTCACAGGCTAGATCTAGCCAGCAGGCCTTCTGACATCCTTGACCCTTGATTTGTAGGACCATGGTCTGATGGGGAAGGGAGTACAAAAAGAGTGGTCATTTCTCAAGGAAGTGATCCTTGGAATACAAAGGAAGTCCATTCTTTTTTATAAAAAAGGCAGCAAAAGGGCTGGGAGACCCCCTTGGCTCAATAGGGAAGACATGGACCTTATATTGAAAAGAGAAGCTTATAAGGGATGGAAATCAGAAATTACCACCAAAGAGGAGTACACAGCAATAGCCCGCACCTGTAGGGAGTGGATTAGAAAAGCAAAGGCAAAGGCAAAAACCAAAGTCAAATGGGCAACTGGAACCAAAGATAACAAAAAGTCCTTCTTTAGAGATGTAAGCATTTTGTAATCTTTAGAAATAAATTAAACAAAAATTATATTAATAATCATTTTTGAAAAAGAGGGTAGGAAGATTTACTGAATACATTCTCAAACATTTACATTGGAATGCTGCCCTTACACCACCAAAAAGACCAACGGTAAATAACATCTGCATGAATACTATGACAACCCTATTGTAGACTACAAGTTGGTAGACTGTGGAATGATTTAATGTTTTTTATTAAAAATAAAAGGAATAAAAAATAATACTTGAGAAAATATAGTCTCCTAGAAGTTTAAAAGGATATGATGTGAGCACTTGAGAAAATGGATTATAAATTAACTCAAGCTGATCAACTATCTTATTTATTGAAAATTTTAATATTTAGTTAATCCACTTCTGGGTTAAACAATCCAACCGATCATTAATCTCAGCATAACAGTTGGAGCTTCAGTTCAGAGCAATATGCAACTAGGTCTATCCCTCTTCAGCAAAATGCTTAAACATGTGCTTATATTTTGTGCTTTGCTAGATACAGGTGGCCTACTGAGTTAAAGCTTTCTTTTCTCTATAGTGACTAAGCAGGAATTGATAATCAGGCAACTAACTAGGAAGACACAAGAAACAAGTTTCAGGTTGGTAAATGCTTCAAAGACAATTTGGCAGAATGCAAGAGGCTTCTCAGTATACCATGGATAGCCTCGAATAAACACTGACAAAGCATAGGGTGCTTCTAAATAAGGATACCTTTTAATTAAGAAGATTAAATTACAGGAGGAGACTCTGTGTCTAACTCAAGTGTGAAAACTTAATTCAAGATTTTACTACCCTTTTTCCTCTATGGTAAATGAAAGTATTTTTTTCCCCAACTGCATTTCACCTTATCAGCTTCTCCACTAGGGAAAGGCAGGTTGCTTTAGTTTATTTAGAATCAAGTTGTCTTGTTCCTAGTTTTAGGTTCTTAACTGAAGCATTTTTAAAAATTCCTGCCATCAACTGTTTCTCTTGTGCTGCCTCCTAACAGTGTTTACAACATTAATGTAAATGTGTGTTTATATCTATTCTTATAAAACTACTCACACCTTTTGTAAACAAGCTTCAGGTCTTTCCAGTCAACAAAACTGCTCATCTTTTGATTGCGAGCCAGAATAATCTGAACAATTTCCCGTATGATCTTTTTCTTCTCTTTGTCAGGTAGTGTAGCATACCACTTCTGAAGTCTTAGCTTCCCTTGTCGGCTGAACAGCAGTATAAAGTGTATCTAGAGTAAATAGAAAAAAAACACAGTAATGCCAGTTCATACATAATTTCCCACTGAATGGTGCTTCACCTGCCATCACTACTAATAGAGAATATGGAAACTAACAAAAAACCATTCATTGCTACCAGGCATAAGGCACCTAAGCTTTCAAGTACTTCTTCTATACTGTACTCACCTAAAAGTCTTCCCTAGTAAAACTCATTCCTCCAGTAAGCAAGTGACGGTTCAATCAGATGCACAATTAGTTCATCCAGAGTTGTTAAAGACTATTCCAAATTACACCTGGTCAGGATATTTTTTTTTTTAAGTTTTTTTAATGAAAATGTTGATTTGTCAAAACACAAATGTGGAAGGGTTTTATTGCATTTTATCTTAAACAGAAAAAGGTACAAGTTTCAATTAAACTGGGTTTGGGAAGCTTCCTACAATCCATGTTAGATGATAAATCTATTCTCCTTCAGTTTGTGGCCATTATTTCTGGTAACCCCAAGGGACACCCTAATAAACAGTGTCCCCTACTCCCTGCTGACACCCTCGATGAATTTGTAGACAGCCACAAGACTGTGTCTCAGCCTTCTCTTGCGGAAGCTGAAGAGATTCAGGTCCCTCAGTCAGTCTTCATAGGGTCTTACCTATTAAGGAACTCAGCTGGAATACAAACGATCAGGTCTAAGTCTTTGCTCTTCCAAACTTGGAGTGGAGATTTCCAGTCGGATTTCCCAGATGGCTACTCTAACCACTGGGTCACAGAGTCCTCCCTCTCTCTCGACCACGTATCTATACAAAGTGGAACAGGGGAGCTTGAGAGACAAACTGACTCTTGCTCAGGGTCTTCCAGCAAACATGGTAAACATCCTTATCTACAAAATATGAATTTTAGTGTGAACTATAGATCAAGAAGTGGAAAGCTTACTGTCTAAGCCCCTGCCAAACTACTCCATGCAGGTGCATGTTCTGTGACTGTGAAGATCAGCCTGCCCTGGCCCTGTGCAGCTCTGCCTGTGAAAAGCCTTTAGTATTTGCTAGGACGCTGTCTGCAGCATGAAGATCAAGCATTTTCAGTGTTTGGGTCCAATCCCCATAAGTGCTGAATACCTTTCAACTCCTATTTAATGAAGTTTCTTGTCTGTGATTAACATAGAATTAAAGTTACCCTGAATTGCCTTGTGTCCTTCCAGACTTTTGAGTTTAGAGATCTGGAAACCTCTGAAAAACTGAATTGTAGAGTTAAAGCATAGGCCAGTGACAAAACATAGCTGCCAGGTCCTTCTTTCCCAACATCCTGTGTCACACCATGGCAGACAGTGAATGCTGAAAGGGAAAGTGAACAGAATGTGACCCAGATGTTTCCCCTGTTCCTGTCCCACTTGTAGACTCCAGCAAGTCCAGATATACTGTGTCAACTGTAATCACCCTGATCTACCTGTTGATTGTTACCTTTACTCTGCCCTCCTTGGAGCTGACAGCACCCTCCAAAAATTAGCTCACCCAGCTACATTTACTGTTTTACATACAACCGCACTGACTCATAGGAGAATTGATTCAAAGAGCAGCTTGACAAAACTGTGCCTATGATACAAGGAGATGAGGGGAGAGGAGGGGAGGGTTTCCCTTCTGCAAGCAAACAGAGGGAAGAGGCATGCGTATACTTCTGGTGATGCATCATGCCTCATTTCAGTGCTGAGCTGTGAAGGGAGTATCAGGTAGGGGTCTTGGTACCATGGGGACTGCCAGCAGTGAGATGGCAGACTAGCCTCTCTAGATTGAAACATGGTAGGTGGTAGTACAGTGTTAAGTAGAATCCTGTGGGCAAGAGCCAGTGGGCTGTCAAGTAGGGTGAAGGGCAGGGGGTAAAATATAGCAAATGTGGGGTTATTCCTGGGACATATTCCTCAGCATTTTGACCATGGAAATGTTCCTGTTTAGTACTGTTCAGTATCTGTACTGTTCAGTACAGCTCTCCTAAACTCTAGTTTGGTCATCACAACAGGAAAACATTAAATTGTCATGTGCCCCACCTGCAAAGCGCAAGTATGCGAGTTATGGGGCCACTGAGTTGCTGATCAAAGAAAGTCGAGTTAAAGTTGTTTTGGAACATACCTGAAGTCTTCATTTCATAATATTTAGACTGAAGGCACGCAGAAAGCAGGGCACGTGGCACACATGAGTAGCTTGTTCACAGATGCATAAGCTTTCATCAGTGACATCCTACTTTGTCAGAAGCATCTAATGCTTTAAGCCTTTCTGAGCAAGTTATTCCCGGGGTGCCACCCTGCCCTGATGTCTGCCTCATTTTCAGATGTCACTAGAACATTCTGGAAGGGCATGGCACGCCACAGAGCAGCCCTACCTCTGCATTAACATTTTTCTGGTAAGAGAATTTCCTTGGAGTGGAGGGGTGGGGGGTGAAAGAGGGGAAAATTAAACAGGAAGTGCTTGTTGGGAAGTTTGCCTGTCATTTAGGCAGTTGTTCTCATGTAGGTTTGTAATTCCACGTGATTATTCACTACATAATGACAGTAAGACCTAGCATGCACATAGTATTATTTGTCAGCATGTCTCAAAGCAATTAACATCAAGATTACAAAGAAATGAATGGACTCACCACAAAATCCCCTTAGTGAGATAGTGGTAAAGCTGAAATAGAGCTGCAGAGCTCAGTGCTCCCTCCACTAGGCTATATAGCTTCTCTGCGATTTCCAAGTGTTTCTCCCCCTCCTGGTTGTAGGAGCTTGGGGGCAACAGTCATACTCTGAAGGGTTGGGAGTGTGCAGATGCAAACAGGGGCAGTAGGAGAAGTTGCAGATATGGTCTATGTCAAAAAATCATGATCTAGTTGTGGATAGGACAGTCATAGTAATTAAATACATACCCACAAACTCCATGCCCCAAGACATGCATCCTAACTTTTCCAAATCACCCTCCCCTTTATAGATTTCATAGACATCAGGGCTGGAAGGGACCTCGGAAGATCATCGAGTCCAGCCCCCCGCCCAAAGGGCAGGAAGTCAGCTGGGGTCATAGGATCCCAGCAAGATAAGCATCCAGTTTCATCTTGAAGGTGTTCAATGAAGGCGCTTGAACCACCTCCGGTGGCAGGCTGTTCCAGACCTTGGGGGCTCGGACAGTAAAGTTCTTCCTTATGTCCAGCCTGAAACGGTCTTGTAGTAGTTTGTGACCATTCGACCTCGTCATCCCTTGGGGCGCTCTGGTGAACAAACGTTCCCCCAGATGCTGGTGGTCACCCCTGATAAACTTGTAGGTGGCCATCAGATCACCCCTGAGCCTGCGCTTTTTCAGGCTAAAGAGCCCCAGGGCTCTCAGCCTGTCATCGTAGGGTCTGCTTCCCTGACCTCTGATCATGCGCGTGGCTCTTCTCTGGACTCTCTCAAGCTTCTCCACATCCTTTCTGAATTGTGGAGCCCAAAACTGGACACAGTACTCCAGCTGCGGCCTCACTAAGGCCGAGTACAGGGGGAGAATGACGTCCCGGGATTTGCTTGAGAAGCATCTATGGATGCAAGCCAGCGTTTTGGTCGCTTTACTAGCCGCCGCATCGCATTGCAGGCTCATGTTCATCTTGTGGTCAATGATGACCCCCAAGTCTCTTTCTTCCATAGTGCTAGCCAACATAGCACTGCCGAGCCTATAAGGATGCTGCGGGTTTTTTTTCCCCAACGTGGAGAACCTTGCATTTATCGGCGTTGAACATCATCAGATTCTCGTCCGCCCACTTGCTGAGCCTGTCCAGGTCAGCCTGGATAACCTGCCTGTCTTCTGGTGTGGATGCTTTGCCCCAAAGTTTGGTGTCATCAGCGAACTTGGCCAGTCCACTTCTGACTCCAGTGTCCACATCATTAATGAAGATGTTGAACAGTATGGGTCCAAGGACAGAGCCTTGGGGGACCCCACTGGTCACAGGACACCACGATGAGTGACTTCCATCGATTACTACCCTCTGGGTCCGACCCCGGAGCCAATTTTCCAGCCAGCGGATTGTGGAGGACCCAAGGCGACAATTGGCCAGTTTCTCCAAGAGGTGATCATGGGACACCAGATCGAAGGCTTTTTTGAAGTCAAGATATATGACATCAATCTCTTCTCCCTTGTCCAGGTGATAGGTCACCTGGTCGTAGAAGGAAATGAGATTGGTCAAGCAAGACCCACCCGCAACAAACCCGTGCTGGCTATCCCTTAAGATGTTGGCGTCGGCCAGTCCATTAATGTACCATTAATATTATGAAATCCATTAACAAGTAAAAGGTCACACTGTCTCATACCTGGTTTACTATATGTGTACATATCAGAGGTATCCAGCTTTTTAGAGAGTCACATACCTCCTTTGTACATCCAAGACATACACCAAGCCAGGCCCTTTGTCCCTCATTGTGTCCTCCCAGTCCTTCTCCCTCCCCCCATTTTGTCCAGGACACCAAAGCCATAGCATGGACCCACCTATATGGCTTTCCTTCTGAAGTGCTGCTTCATTTGGTGTATCATGGCTTTCAGAGGCATGATCTTGTATTGTGTTCAAGACTACCCCCTTATGTGTGGGGTCACAGAGAAGGGATGAAACACCACCCCCGCTCTCCAGGAGCATGCCCTCCATAACATGTGTACAGGAAAGTAGAGTTCAGGACTGTCAGGCCCTGCTCTCTATTTGCTTTACCACCTACACACACTTCCATGTCCACATCCTTCTTACTCACCCTCAAAGTCCTTTCCTCTTCCAAATTTCCCACTCCTTTTATTGCTTCTCATAATCAGTCCCCTACCCCTTGCCACAGCCCTAGCCCATTCCCCATCATATTCTCATCCCAGTCTTCTACCCCCAATACTCCTTCACCGTCAACAAGCATTCATGTGTAGTTATGTGCTTTAGGAAAATAGTGCGAGTGCTTTACGAATGTTCCGCTAGACTTGGATGATATTCCCGCACCTCCCCAAAACACTCCCCATCCCTGATAGAAGCAGTTTTCACTAAACCATTGCCATTTTCATACCAAGAGTAGGCTTCAGACTTGCATTATCAAAGTATAGGTCAAATTGAATGCCCACAACATACATCTCCATACCAATCAGACCATATGAAATTAGACTGGCTGGAAATGAATTTTGCCTAGTATTTCTACACGAGTGTGCATGCATGCACACACAGAGCAATCTTTTCAGTATGCACCAATTCAGGGAGCCAACCTACTGTGCTTCAGAGGCAGGGGGTGCTAAGGACAAGCTGGCATAAATGCTGAATAACTGAGATCAGTGAGGGGACAATCAAAGCCAATGTTGGAGACTCAGATGTGTGAAGAAAAAATGATAGAGTCCACTAACTTTATGAAAAAGGAACCGGATGCATCTCAGCAACCTATTGCCCAAATGATGCCAAACTTGGAGCACTATACTTAACCTCCCCTCCACACCTCCCCCTCCCCCCCAAAGCAGCACAGAAAGTTCAATGTAATGTGAAAGAATTTAAAGTTCAGAGCACTTAGACTCAAATCATCATACATAGGAACAGCTTTTCATCCTTAACTATAGTACTGCTAGTAGTTCACTATAATATTGTGCAAGATTAAACATTAGCATTTGTTTTGCTATGCCAGGATCCCTAGGACAGGATAACCAAGACAGTGTGGATGGAAGGAAGGAGCTCTACACATCCTTCTATAGCACAGAAAGCTAACAAAAGTGTGAAGTGGTCCGTTCATCTCAATGCAATATTCTCAGCTAAATGAGAACAAAGACCCAATGGACAAGACTTCATCTTCAAATAAAAGCCAAGACATTTACTGCTTCACACATCTCACCAATATTCTCATCCTCACTCCTCCTTGCTGTCACTGCCTCAGATGCAATGACTTGGATCAAGCCTGCCTGTTCCCATCTCTTCACTCTAGCCCTCACACTGTGTATTAGGAGCATGCAGCCAGCATACCTGCTCTCAGCTCCGCGCACAAACAGAAGCAGGATCTCTAAGGATACCAGCACACATGGAAGCCAGTGAAAGGAATTCAAAATCTCTTATGTGTTGGGGGGCCCTATTTCTGGATCGCACACAGGGGAGAAGGGAATACAAGGCTAACAGGTCATTTTCCCTCCAATTACCCTATCATCTTTACCCATGCCCCAGTAACACCCTTCCTCTCCCCAGCCAGTATCCCAAACTCCTCTCCACATAATTCATTTGATTCCTCTACCCCCTGGCTTGAATCCCTGCTGAGGGGATTGGGGATGGTAATAAGGTTTGCCATTACAATTAGAATTAAAGAATTGCAATTAAGTATTTTATTAAAATATCTATATGGAGAGAAGTCCAGTACATTACCAAACACATGTAACAAAAAGAAGTGCAGCAAAATGTCTATTAAAAAAAATAACACTCCTAATTTCTCAGCAGCTGGATTTTAAACAAAAAGTTTATTCATAGTTCAGAAGTTCTCTGTGGCTAATAAAAACATTTAAATATTTTATAAAGAACAAAGCTCAGTAGGAGGGAAACCACTTTTTTGTGGGTTCTTAATTTTAGAATAGTTTGCTTAAATATTTAAAAGTAAATCACACCAGCAGCCAGAGAGATAGCTGTGTAAGACAATTCAAGATATAAAAATAAAGTCTCACTGCTTCTTCTAGCTGTAAATATTTGGGAAGTGGTAATAAAGTTGGCTTAGTGCACATACAATTATATATTCAAATTGTGTGTGTGGGCGTGCACATGGAAGAAACAATTTCTCTAAGGCTATTTATATGTATTTCTTTTTCTTATGGAAAATATACTACATCTTATTTTTTTCAGTTTTTATTTCGCAAATTAGCTGAGCTACAGTTCATTTGTGTTTGTTATGTTTTATAGGGGGGAAACCAATGGCTTCAAGGGATCTAACTTTGTAAAGCTCTTTATGGTGGGTTGTTTTGAAGAGTCCCTCCTATTTTCTGAGAGGTCAGACACTTCTCCAGAGCACTAGATTCACAAAGCAGCATGTAAATGCACATTCCCATCCTTGATACTGCGAGGTGAGTTATCTGGAAACTAAGACTTATGAATTAAGCAGGAAGGCTCCAAAAATGTAATATTTTTTCTGCAAAGTTAAATGATCCTATTCATACATGTTTATGGCAGGATGAGTCAAAATCCAGGAAACAGCCTTTGTGATTACAATATTAAATTCACCTGACAAAATTCTGAGGATTGTGTAACTGCCTAGAATCTAGTAGTTTAATTGCAACCAGATGAGTTGGCTAAATGAAAAATATCAAGCTTCAAGGTTGGCAAAAATAGCCTGATTAAAGGGAAGATTGATGCACAATGTCCCAGCCCTTCTATTTGTGCTACCAACTTGTTCTGCCCTGATGATACTACAGTTGTCAAGGCTACCCCCCCCAGCAGATTAAGATACAGCTCTTCTTGTACATATACTTGTCTGCTGACTCAGGAGTCAGGTGAGTATAAAGGGTTGTTTTGCCAGCTACACAGCATGGTACCTCTACAGCTTTTGTTAAGATAATTGTATTTGCAAAAGCACAGAATCAACTCTCCAGAGATGAAGGCAGC
>NW_005841967.1:2995923-2998973 GCF_000455745.1 Alligator sinensis | reverse complement strand
AGGAATGCTTTTCAGAGTGGACAGGAGCAAGCAATGGCCATTTAATAAATACACTTCTAAAAATAATTCTGAATGAGTTTGCAGAGATTTATGTAGAATACACTAAGAATGGAGGGAACACTCAACAGAATGTGTGCTCAACTTTCACAAGAGACTTATTAAAACCTGCAGTTGTTTTTGCTGATCACTCTTGTCTTTTCTTGGACAAAAAAAAATAAAAATCAAATGCATTTAATCAGGACTTTAGAAGACTTCCTAATAATCTTGCATTTTGTTAGAAAAATACACCTTGAAATGGCTTGGCTAATATCTAGCAACAGCTTCCCAGGTAATCTTTATGAGCTGTATAGGTCTGCAAACAACAATATTGCAGATGGAGCAGAAAGTAATAAAAAGGTGAAGTAGAATGTTAAATGACTCCAGGACCTGGTCATAACCATAAAGACATTAATATATACCTTTTAAAACACAACATACAGAAAATGCATTGCTGTGTGCAAACAGAACTGTTCTTCACATTCCAATAATTACCTAAAACCAGAACTTACTATTAACTTTCTCTAGTGTCCAAGACAAGAGCTCAAGATTAGTCTCCACAATTAAGTATAGATATTCAGAACAGTTCAATTTCCATTAAAGTACCTTCAATAAGGGGAAGCTCTTTTACAGCAGTCTGTGTCTAGAATATCGGCTGTAATATATTTAGACATTACAACCAATTTATTCCAAACAGCTTGATAACTAACATGCCCTGAATGTACTGAGTTCTTTTGAAAACTGGCCAACCATTTAGTGAGCTGAGTTACTTAAAAAAAATTGTTAAAAATTCTGGCCTAGAGAAGTTGAAGCAAACAAAAGGTACATGGAGGTGGAGAGGATAGAACATTTTAGGCAAATCTTTGCAATTTATTATTGCACATAAAGAAACTCATAATGCCTAAAGGGCATCTGCACCCATTGAACTGCACAGGGCACCTCCAAAGCATCAAGTTGTCCTTCAACATGCCAATTATAAAGTAATTACAGTATTTAGTTAAATATTCCAATTTTCCTGTAGACTTAGACATTCAAATAAATGAAACACCCAGCTATTTGAACAACTATATTTATGTACAAAAATAGAGGTGCACCAATACATCGGTCCCATATCGTACTGGCACCGATATAAGGAAAATTGACATTACTGGCAGTCAGCTTTTTTGGCTGATGTGGCCGATAATGTCGCCAGTAAATGCCCCATGCGCACACATGTAGGTGCAGCGCACCACACAGGCAGACAGAAGCACAACCCAGCAGTGTGGAGAGCAGCATCAGGCCGATACGTCTATTGTGGGGGAAGGGGAGGGGGAGGGAAGGGGCATGGCGGGGGCAGATTGAGGGAGGGAATGGGGCACAGGCAGGCACTGCATAACTGGGGTGGGGTGCAGGACAGCTGTGATTTGTCCAAGGGGCTCAGGGAGGGGAGGGGAGGGGGGGGAGGCAGCTCCTGATGCTGCACACACCCTGGGAAGGCCTGTAGGGGTATGTGCCCCCCAGATCTGCATGCAGGGCGAGGGCAGGCTGCTGCTGCAGGCTGGGGCCGGGGGCAGCACCAGGCTCTTCCTGGCAGGGGGCTGAGCCGGGCCGCATGTGGGGCAGGGGGGAATTATTTTTCCAATGATTGTGTATGTGTTTTTTGGAGTGGGGCAGGATTCTATATATTTCTGTTTGGATGAAAGTAAAACATCATCACTTCCAGACCAAAGAATTGGGACTTATTATATCAGGATCCCTAAAGAAAATTTTCAAACTTTCCCTTTGTTGAGAACCCCTCCTTGGTTGAACTGCATTTAATAATTTGGAAGCTCTGTTATAGGCAGCCTACTGTTTGCTGACACTGTTTTCAGGACTTTGTACATTTCAGCAACAGAGGAAACCATTCAGAAACATTGATAGTATGGTAGACTCTAGCACAAGGACAGGCAAAATATGGCCAGTAGGCCGAATCTGGCCTGCAGGACCCCTAAAAATATATATCTACATAAATAAATAAATAAGGCTTGTCATCTTTGACAGGCAGCCACAAGAAGATACCAATTAATTTTTATATATAAAGATATATATAAAATTAATTCATTTTATTTAAATAAATAAATAAATAAAAATAATTAATGAGTACCTTCCCATGGCTGCCTGTCAAAGATGACAAGGTACCAGCAGCATCAGGACCCAGGAAGAACCGGAGGCAGAACCCAGTGGCCCCAACAGCAAGGCCTGCTCAGCTGCACCCCAACCCCAGCCTCCCCCAGCCCTAGCCAGAAGCTTCTGCCTACCAGAGGCTTCTGGCCTGGCAACCCTGGAGCTGTTCTCCTACCATCCTCCATCAAGGAGTGGAGAATCAGATAAGAATGGGTGGCTGGGGTGGGGGGGCCAAAGGACTGTCCATGCAGCAGGAGCCAGCCTGGCCCAGCTGGCTCCTGCTGTGCCATGTGGACCCAGCCCTGCAGCTGGGAACTGCACGCTGCCAGAGCAGTGGGCAGGTGAGGAAGGGAAGCAGTGGCAGGCATGGGGAGAGGCAGGAAGTGGAAGCACGCAGGATCACAGGACCCTGGGGATCAGGGCTGGCAGCAGCAGGAGCCAGCTGGGAATTGTGGGTGCTAGGTTGGCTCCTCATGCGTTCTGTGGTCCCAGTGTTGCAGCTGGGAACTCCACGGTGCAGCATGGAGCTTGCTGGGCTGGCCTGGCTGGGCACCTCCCAGCAGCATGCACTTTTAGGCTGCAACATCAGGACTGCAGAACATAGGAGCCAGTCTAACTCCCACAGTTCCCAGGAGGCTACAGCTGCCGCCTCTATCAGGGAGGCTGCAAGCCTGCAGCTCCTGCGCTGAAGGCTTGCAGTCTTCCCCACCCCCTGCTGCACAGGTCCGTGGACTCCATTGGGAGTGGAAGGAGCCCCGCCCCCTGCTTCCCTGCCTCCAGCGTGGGGCTTTCCCTGCTGCTGTTGGCAGTGGGGACTATGTGCCATGTTGGGGGGGGGCTCTACAGAGTCCCCACCCTCCCTTACACACCAC
>NW_005841967.1:2986226-2995882 GCF_000455745.1 Alligator sinensis | reverse complement strand
TAATCCCCCCTGCACAGCCACACCCCTTCAACTCCCCCCCACACACACACACACAACCCCCACACCCAATATACAAGAGTGAGACTTTATGTTTGAGTTATTATGCAATCCCTTCTATATACAGTACACAAACTCATCATGACAAATATTTTTTGTAATAAAATTAAAGTAAGTTTTAGTAAGTGTTTGACTTCTAGTGTATGATCTGTTTTTTTTCTGGTTCTAAGATGGCATCGCCCCCCTCCCAAGAAGAATATTTCTGGGGGGGGCAGCCTCAAAAAAAAACGAGGCAAGTTAAACCATTTTGAAATGTTTGCCTGCAGGGAAACAGAAACTAAAGTAAGGAGAGGGAGGGGGAAAAGCAGGGGAAGGAGTGCTCTCATTATTGACTGTGTAGCTGGCCAGCGACTGTCACCCTTCCTGAGGTCTCTTCCAATCCCACCGATTGGAGGGAGGGATGGAAAAACTGCATAAAAGGCAGCATTGTTTGAACTGCCTTGCTTTCTGCCTTGGTGTCAGTTGAGTGAAGGCACCCCTTAGCACAGTGTCACCCACCCATGTCACGAGTTTTGCCTGTCAGCAGCCAGAGGTGCAGGGCCCCAGAACCCAGAACCCCTGCACCCATCTCCTTGAAAGCTGGCAGGCTTTGTGGCCTCAGCAGGGGCTAGCAGGCCTGCAGCTTTCACCCTGCTGCGCCTTAACACACAGTGTCACCCGTGTCACAAGTTTTGCTTGTCTGCAGCTCAAGGTGCAGTTTCCCCCAAACCCCTGCACCCATCTCATTGGAACTTGGCAGGCTTTGTGGCCTCAGCAGGGGCTAGCTGTGGCTTAACATGTACACGTGACATGAGTTTTCTGCTTTCAAGACTTTGAGGTGCATTTTCCCTGAACCCCCTGCACCCATCTCCTTGAAATTTGGCAGCCTTCATGCCCTCAAAAGGGGCTACCATTCCTGTAAATTTAATCCAAATCAGGCCAGAAATGACAAAGTTATAGGTTGTTTCAAGCTTCCCCATTATAGCCTATGGGCAAAACGTCAAAACAGCTAAACTGTTTCGAGGAAACGAAACAGAACAGCAGTTTCAAATTGAAATGAAATTTGAAACGAAACACTGTTCCACTGAAATGTTGAAACACAAGTCAAAACAGAACAGTGCCGTTTCGCACAGCCCTAATGTTTATGTTAATTTAAGAGTACAGATAAAAGTTATTAGTAATCATACTCTTAAATAAATTGTATGATGACGTCATTTTTCTCAGATTTCACTATGATCTAGGTATGAATCACATTTCAAATCTTTGAAAATTCAGGAATGCATTTGTAACTGGCACCTAAAATCATTAGTATCTGTCATGCACAGAATCTTTAACTGTCAGTGCTTTTATTTGAATCAGTTTATCTAGAAGTGGTTGGATAGTCTGGAACAAAGCTGGCTGAGACATTTTCATTGAAACTTTTTACAGTGAAAAATTGGGGCGAAAGACGGGGATGGTTGAATGGGGAGAAAAGCACTTTTTGACTAGCTCTACTTTTGGTAAACCAAATTTTACTTAGTATAGGAACCAAAGAGGACACTGGGAACAGTAAAAGCTCGGCAGAATACCAACATAAAATCAAAATGAAAAAAAAAAAAAGATAACTAGACTTCCCAGATGATTTAAATGAAATGCTTGGTTAAATGGAATGAAAACATACAAGTCATTTAGTCATAATCAGCTGTGGCCACCCAGTCAGTTTTCTCAGTGTGTATCATGTCACAGCAAATGAAGGCGTGTCTCTTCCTTCCTCCTACCATCTTTTAACAGACTTTGAGTTTGTCTCATGTCTTATTATTGCCTCATCCTGTTGTGCCAACATCAGTGCAAAGGTATAATTATAATTGGTAATTAAGATGTATTTTAAGCTCCAGTAGTCAGTCTATCTTAGCACAGTTTCCCCACTCTCCACACACAGTCTTTAATTTCCTTCTTCCAATGTGCTTATTAATGAATGTAAAAAACCCATCAGCATTTTCAAAAGAGACTTTTTCCACAGGAATGAGTAAGGCTTTAAGTCAGATATATAAAGCTAATGCCTAAATTAAGGAGTGTAGAACTGTGCTACTGAACTGGTAAAGCATGGTCTAGGAGTGGATTATACCTGGGGAGGGAATGGAAATCTGGCAAAATGCCATGGACACAAGAACTCAGACTACAGGATGAAAAGGAGAGAGAAGCTTGTCTGCTGCTTCTTCCTCCTGCAGCTCTACTCCTTTCCAGTCTTCTCTTTTGTTTAAACCAAAGCTGCTCAGTCTTTTGGCTGCACATACCAAATCAGTGGCAGGGGGCCAGTCTTTTGGCTGGATTGGACCCTGGACTTCAGGATTGGACACACACACACAGATTTGGATCATGTGCTTGTATTGGGGCCCACAGCACCCCTGCTGGGCTCTGCACACCAAGATTGGGATGTCTGCCCCACAAGTTCTTTGGGACAACTCACAGGAAGAAGTTTTATGCCTTTAAGTATTTGCAGTGTTGGGGCATAAGCTTGAAAAATAAAGCCTTTGGGAGTTGGGGGGAAAAAAATAATTTCTTAAGTGCAGCTTTGCTTCTGTTTTTATATTTTCAAAGATTGTACATCTCATTTTCTAGTTTTATACATTATTTAATTTCACATATAGAAAACAGACTGGAAATGTGTGTACACTTTAGCTGTATGTTACTGTACAATGTTTTAAAATCTCTGAGATCTACAAACAATTAAAATTTGAAACTACTGATTTTCTGCAAAATAATAAACATTTGAAGTCGAATAGCCAACAGTTTGACATAGCCCAGCAATATGAACCAAAACTGAGGCAAGAGAGGATGTCAACTCTCAGACAATTGTTGGAAGGAGATAATGTAGGTTGTTTTCAGACTAGCAGTGCCAGATTGGGTCCAAGTCCATTAGAAGATGGAAAGAGTCTCTTAGGGCTAGAAACAGACATTACCTAATTAAACAGATTAGCTGTGCCACAATGTGTCACAGCACAGCTGATCTTCACTGGGTGAAATGCACATCACCAGTTGTCACATGATGTGATTTTACTTTTCCTGCCCAGCTAGACCTGTCCTCTGAGATCACTGGGAAGCAGGTCTGGCTGAGCTTGGAAGAGTAGAGGTGGCTGGAGAGTATGAGCAGCTCAGGCTGCTCTACTCTCCAATCACAGAGGTAATAAACATCTGCTTCAATAAAGTGACTTATTACCTTTTGTTATTCCACTGATTTTTTTTTCCTTTGATGTGACAAAAAAAATTATAGCAATTATCTCTTAGCTTACCATGTGTGCTTCCATAAAAACTTTTTTGGTGACACAAATTAACTGTCAAGTGATGTGTTTCAAACCTTAGTATTACAGAGAAGCAAGCTGGTGGCAGGGGGTAAAGATCCATTGGACTGCTGGAGGGAAAACAAAGCACATCCACTCTGGGTTTGCTGTCTGAATGCCTGACAGCTGAGGGGGAGAGAGAGAAGGCGTATTGTAGGAATGGGTAACATGGGCCAGCCAATCAACTCTGACCTATGCCCTCAACTGCTGTCAGCTGTCTGCAGACAGGCTAAGGAGCCTACTAAGCATGCTGAAATGCATGCTTTGGGGCCCCAGGCTGGGTGCCAGCAACAGTGCAGTCTGCCTGCACAGCATGCACCTTCCCTGCCCCCACTGAGCACGAGTATGGTGGCCTATCAGTAGGGTTTCCAGCCATTCAGACTAAACTGCTAAACTTCTAATCATTCATTGGAATGCTTGCACGCACCCTGAGAGCCCAGTACTGCACCACAGCATAACATATAATGCCGGAAGTAAGGGATGCCGATTAAACTTCTCCGGGAGAATAGAACCAAGGTCCTTAGTGATCTAACTAGTAGGCTACTGGGTAAAGGGAGGGAAAAGCCACACTACCTTCACTTCACCACGACCATTTCTTGCCCCTACTCTGTGTTTTGTGAATCTGGCCACTCATTCCCTTCACTTTTATTACAAGTGCCCCAAAATAAAGTGTTTTGGAAATACTGAAACAAAGTTTCGACTTTCCAAACTGTTTTGCTGGGCCCAAAGCATTTTTTTATGCAGAGCAGGGGAGGAGGGAAGCCTGGAAAAAGTTAGATCAATCTACAATGAATGTTGTTTTTTCGTTTGTTTGTTAAACTGAAAAAACGGTTATTTGAATGGCCTTAGTTACTAATGATGTGAAAAAGCAAGCGTGTTTCTAATCTTAAAAAACTAATCAAATATTATGCATGTGTTTAAACAGAACTTGAGCTTTCAAGTTCACTAAGATACAATATACTCAAAGACGACTGTAGTAATGAGCACAACTGTCAGTGCAAGAAACATGATATATTATGTCAATACTACTGAGCAGAGCAAAGGGGAAGTGAAAAAATATAGCTGGAAATGAAATTTGGTGTGTTTGCTTTTGGGAAGCAGTTACTTTCTTGTGGAAATAATATTGCTGTTTTCTTCCCTGAGGGTCCTCCAGGTTGTATGAACTTTAGGGGTTTGAAAAAGGAGGAGAGGAATGGAAAGAGGAAAGAAATAACTTTTGTCTAAGTGTAATTGTTGCTTTCTCATAAACTGCTTCTACTGCAGTTCTAGACTGGCCAAAGTTTTTCAATAAAGCTTGAACTTTCTGCATATTATTTTACTGCAGTCAGTGACATTAAGAGTGGGAGAAGGGAGAGTATATTTATGGTACATCTTTCCTATTTTCTAGTTGTAAACATTTTGAAAGAAGTAATAAGCATACTTGTACTATTATCTGTTTAAGACAACATTTTGTGAATATTGAATGGAAAGCCTAAATGCGAAGGTTGTTGGAGCCTGTGTCCATACATATGCACTTAAGAGCAAATATAGGCATTTAATAGTGCTTTTTAAAATTGTTTTATATGCAGGACCCAATCAAATTCATAGCAGAAGTGCACTGCACAGCAGCAACTTTAATTTTTCAGGTTCCCCTCTGTGCTGCCCTCCCTCCGGCAACTGTCAGAGGGGCTCAGCCACTCACTCCTGATCAGCAGGGAGGCAAAAACCATAGTTTTAAAAATGGCACCACTTTTACCTTCCGGCCAGTCAACGGCAAGCAGCAGGGCCACCAAGGCCCCATTAGCCAGTCAGCAACAGGGGAGTGGGGAGCTTGTGGGGGAACCTGCAAGATTAAAGGAGCCACTGCACAGCTCACTTCCACCATAAATTCAGTAAGGTTCTATTTATATGGAAAGCAGCTCAACTACTGGACAAACTTGGGATGGAGGAAGCTTAACATTTTGAAAGCAATCAATGAATGGAAAAGGGAAGTAATGAATCCATGACTCATTGAAAACAAAACATGTTAATATTTAACCTCTTAACAGCATGTGTGACGATTCACTTACAAATGTTTGTATTGCATAGAGACACTCAAAATTTTAGGGTCCCATAGATAAGTTTAGCAACTGAATATAAAGCAAGACATCCTTTCATCATTTTGCCCATTACAAACTCTTACTTTTTCCAAAAGCATAAGGAATTATTTCAAATGAGTGTAATCTACCATGCATTCATAAATATCAAACATCATTAAACTAAAGCAAATTCTAGTGGTTTTAAAGCTTGTTTCATTTTATATACTCAAAATGAAAACCCTGTCCTATAAGAAAATACAGTGAAAAAAGCAGAAGAAACTAAGATAAAGACACAAGAGCACATGGTAAGGCAGGTAGGAATGCTTGCCAAAATAATAACAGTCAAAATCTCTTTGCTTTATTATTGCTGCTAAATAATTTGGTCCGTGGCTTCAGCTTGCTTTAAAATAGACTGTCATGAAGGTTCTGTACAGATTATTTATAAAACAATCAAGTTAGTACAATTATACATGAACATATGCATCATTTTAGTTTTAATTTTATTGTTATTAAATTTAATAGTTAATATAGTGATTAATTTTATTTTAATATTATTTCAATAACACAAACAGCCTTTAACCTCCTCAAGTCACCCACAATCTCTATTCAAGCACAGTTTTTAATTTTGGCATTAGAGGAAGTTAAAAGCTATTTGTGTTATTTAATATTGATCCATCAGAGAAAAACCTTCTGATGCCAATGGCCTCAGTTAAGGTTTAAGAACACAATTACAATGTCTAAGCAACATGGTGGAGTGCTTGCTATCTGGGCCAGAATTATTTTACAGAGTACTAAAATACACCACCCTATATAGAAGGGCTACCTTATGGTTGCCAGCTTTCTGTCCTTTTTCATTAGCCAAGGCTGTACCGGGACAGGTTGGACAAGTCTAGTCCTTTTTGACCTAGCCCCACACCTCAAATATTAACATTCTCTCTTAATGACTTTCCCTTGAATATACAGGCAGGGTTGTACCACTTCTGCCTGCAGGCAGGAACGCTAGTCTTCTTTCCAACAGGATTATCAAGTTTCTAGCATTTTTGACAATAGAAAAACGACACAGAACTCCCTTCTTGTATTTTCACTACACCCAGTGATGGAACTTCTGTTTCCAGACAGCTGAACATAGGCAGAACCCAGGAGTTCTCATGATCCAACACAAACTAAATGCAGCAGCTTCTACTTCCCACTTTTACTACACTATTGGCCCCATTCTTTCCCTTTCACTTACACTGGCATATCTTCATTGACTTAAGTCAGGGTAGGGCAAAATAGAGCCTGTGGGCTGGATCTGGCCTACCAAGAGATTCTATCTAGCCTGTGGCAGGTCCTTTTGCCATAGCTGGCCCAGGTGCAACCCAGGCCATGGCACATAACACTTCCAGGCATGGAAGTTCCACCTGGTGCAGAGTGCAGCCCATCCTACCCCCACACGCACCTCTCAGGCACACTGGGAGCTGCAGTCCGCAAGGTCAGGCGGCGCATTGGTGGGACAGCTGGGCTCCGCTTCCTGGCAGCAGTTTGCACCCCACTTCACACCCACCACCAGGGGCAATGGACAGAGGGGGCAGGCGGGGTGTCTCAGTGCCCCTGACCAAAGAACTGGTGCCCATCACAGGGATGTGCGGGGAACAGATCGTGGCTCTGCCCCAGCCCTACACTGTTACTGCCCTGTGATTCCAGCCCCACCTGCCCATCTGCATCCCTATCCCATCTGTACAGTCAAGCGCACCCCACCCATCTGCACCACACCCCCAGCAGTGGGTGTGGAATGCACAAGCCTGGAGCCAGATAGGATCAGTTGATATCTCCCTAGCCCCTGCTGCCCCCCCACCCCACCATAAGGTAGTGTAGACAGCCATGACAGGGGACCAAGGCCAGGTCAATACTCACCCACCCCCCTGGCCCTCAACAGCTCACCAAAACTCCTTAAATGGCCCTCCAGACCAAATAATTACCCACCCCTAATTTAAGTAGAGGCACTTCAAATTGTATAGCTGAGAGAAGGGGTGGGGGAAGTAGGCCTAAAAGCCTCCTTAAATCCTTGCCTAAACACAGTATTCTAGAAGAATTTGCTTCAAATCAGCAGAAACAAAAGAAATGTTTGCTTAGGAAGATGACATTTAAAAAACTGACAAACTTAAACCTTTAACCTCAGTGCTAGTTCAATAATTTTACTTATAGGATGCACTGGCATGCAAGACATTCAGAACCTGTGTACGTGACCATGCCCACTTTCTCATACAACTAGTTTTAATGCAGCCTGACTCCAAACTAGAGTTTCTCTTATCATGGCACAAAACAGAAGTATCTACCCCTGCAATTCAGAGCTGTTTTTATAACTATTTGTATGCAGATGAAAAAATTCTGCTTAGTTACCACAGATAACAAGAGACAGGCCACTTTCTCATACAACTAATTTCTTTAGCTGTGGCTCTATGGACAAAAAAAATCAGCTGAGACCCATAGCTAAAGAAATTACACAATGGGGGTGGTGGGGGAGAACAGGGGTCTCAGTCAGCCAGGCCTCCTCTTCCCAAGAAATGTTCCAGCAATAACTTAAATTGAATAGATATTCCCATATCTTGAGATTTAGTCCCACCATTCTGCATTGCAAGCATCCTACACACTGTTCTCCAAGGAGCCACTCTTCTGGCCTTCTCTGTGATTATCTATGCAAAGAGCAACGGAAAATGAGCTAAAATTTAACCTACATTCATGAGGACTGCACTCCACAGCAGCCTATTTCAACTTAATCCTATATTTTAGCATATCCAAAGTTATCTGCCTAATCCAACCACAAAGACCTGCAATCTGCAAATTTTACTCCCAGCCTTCTCCCCAGGTTCAGACTTTTTATGAGGTTTTTGTTGTGGTAAAAATATAAATATTCAAGAACTTTTGACTTTCATCGACTTCTCACCCAGTTGACAATGTTACAGCCAGGGGAAAAAAAAAAAAAAAATCACAGCTAAGTAGAAAAGGAATGTTCTGAGATATTCAATAGTCTCATGAGTAGAAATAAGGGAATTTTCTATAACAAACAGCATATTCATTGAAAAATGGAGTTTCAGGCAGACCAAAGCCATTCACAAATTTGGTCTGGGCTTGGGGAATGGTTTCAAACAAAAGGGGGAAGGGAAACAGAAAAATCAAAAACATATTTCATCATTGGCTTTGAAGTCATATTTTTCACTTTATAATTTACTTAAATTATAAAGAAACATTAAGGAATAGAAAAAGTTAGGTAATGCAACCATGGGGGAAATATTTTGGGTGAAATGAACATAATGTGCATCAACCCAAAACATAAACGTTACATTCTATCAAAAAAGAATAAAAACAACCTCTCTTTTAAAATTTGAACCAAATCAAATTTCCTCATAGTTTTAATTCAGTCACTAAGTAAGTATAAGTATACTACTGCTCTGTGCAGCAAGTAGTTTGAACCATAAATGTCAACATGCACATGCATATAGGCTTGCTTTTGCTTCCTAACCTATGGATCTTATGTCCTGTACTAGCCAATTGCCCGTCAAGAACGATAGGAGGAGGGGAGAAGGCAGGGACAGAGCCCTGCCCCCCACTACCAGGGCCCACTCCCCCTTCCCTCCTGCTGCTTGGGGTCCCCCCATCCCTACCGCAATAGCAGGGGTAAGGGAGGAGCAGGCCCAGGCCCGATGTAGGGGCGGACTGGGCCTGAGGGTGGAAAGAAGCTGGGCTGAGGAGCAGCAGGCCCAGGTTGACCTGGAGGTGGCAGGAGGAGAGGAGGAGTGGGCTTGGGGCCAACGCAACGTAGGGGAGTGGGAGAGGAGGCCTGCTTCTCCCCTCCCACCACAGCTGCCACATTGGGCCAGGCAGTCTCACTGCCCTCCCCGCCACAGCAGGCTGGCTTTTCCCCCCTCGCTCGGGCTTGCTCTCCCGCCCTGCGTTAGGCCTGGGGCCAGTCTTCCCCTAGCCCCACCATGGCACACCCACTCCTCCCCCCTACCTGCCAGGCCCACTTGGGGATGTGAGAAGCAGGAGAGGGGTCGATGTTGGGGAGTGTCACAACCCAGTGATTTTTGTGCCTCGGCACTATGGAACTTCTTGGCCACATGAGAGCTTCTTTGCACGGCAGAGTGTTCTGCTGCAATTGAGAACCTGCGTGCAGGAGAGAGTTCCCGCCAATTTGCAGTTTCCTTTGCAGGATGCATTTCTTCTTTGCAGCACAGAAATGCACGGTGCAAAGAGTTCCCGCTATTCG
>NW_005841967.1:2978213-2986078 GCF_000455745.1 Alligator sinensis | reverse complement strand
CTTCGAATTGCGGACGGATTAACTGGCTTGGGCCCCGCCAGCTGGAACAACTCGTGTGGTTGTTCCGACGACCGGACCACCTGCGTCGTGATTGAAAGCGGCGTGAGTAAAGTTTTTTACAACCAATAAGTTGTGTCTGCCTCTCCATTCACCAGCCCGACCTAACGTACGACCAATTTCTGATGCAACTCGAGTTGGCTCTGGCCGTCCGAGACAGGGAGGAGTGGGCCCGGGCCCGAGGGGGAGAGGAGCGGGCCTGCTCCTGCCCCCCAGCTGCTGGCGCAGCCATGTTGGGCCAGGTCCGCTGTTCCCCTGCACCCCTCCCAATGCAGCAGGATGGCTTTTCCCCCACTTGGGTCCGCCCCGCCCTGCGTTGGGCCTGGGCCCGCTCCCCTCATGCCCCTCCCCTACATGTTACCTGCAGGGAGCTGTCTGCTCTGTTGCCGCTGCGGCCTCCAGGGAGCAGGATTTTGGGGGGGGCGCAGTTGTGTTGGCCGCACCCCCCACTCCGTCCCCACCATTATGGCAGCGGGCTGCCTTCTGTCAAAACGCTTCTTTGCACTCTGATCAGCTGTTTGTCAGCCGATCAGAGTGCGAATGAAGTGTGGCGGACGGACGGACTTAGGCTTTTATAATATTAGAATTACCAATGATTGACAAACACTGCCTTGCTTTGAAAAGGCCAGCCTGTGTCACCACCATCTGCATCTTAAACAGATCCCAAGAGGGTAAATTTTCTAATCCTAACCCTAATTTCCTCTGGACCCACTGGCAGATCTGCAGTGAAATCAGAAATGCCAATGCCAAGGACACTGTCCGACTAGCAAGGACCATAGGAATCCCCCTGCAAAAAGCATAAGGCTCAGGGCCTTCACTACATGCATGCTCAGAGAGACTGTACCTGCTTTACAAGTGAAAATCTTTCACACTCATGGTTATACTGTAATTTATTCAAAAGCAAAACACTTAAGCAACTTTCATCATAACCCACGAAGGTATTTTTCTACCAAAAACATAAGATAAAGAATAATCTTTTTAAAATTTCTTGTCCAATTCTATCTATCCCTATTTTTAGTGATGGTGGAGTGCAGGAAACATGACCATACAAAAGATAGTAATTAGATTTATACTTTCTCACTGAGGCCTTCATCATTTTAGTGCTTTGAAGCATTTTCAGACCCCTTTGTTATTACTTTTGTGTCTACTTCTGTATAACCCACCCTACAGACTTTTTGGAAGCATCAGTCAGAAGCTAGGGCTGTCAAGTGGCATGCATCTTGGAGGGCACTTGTACTGACACTGCTCCCATGCCTTACTTCAGTTAAGCTATCATACATCCAACTGCCCGTTTTACCTCACACCCCACTAGTTTCTGTTAAGTTTTCCCTGTGCACCTACTATAACTTTCCGAGACTGAGCTGCCACCCCTCAAAATTCCAGGTTTTCCCCTTCCTAACACTCTCTTCTTTAGGAACTCTTCCCCTTCCTCCCAGCAATATCATCTTCTACCATCAGGTGGTCCATTAAATTTTTTCCCCCACTTTTCAGAAGTGTTCTACATGGAGTTGCTCACAGTGTGGCAACTGGCTATGTAGTACTTTTCCCTTTCTTTTTCTACAATGCTTAAAATAAATTTTCCAAACTACTGATAACATTTAGAAGTTAGTTGTTTATTCTTTTTTTTCCAGGCTTCCCTTGTCATATCATCAAATATTCTGTTCCACAGGAATGATTAACCAGTTCATCTTCTTTAGATGGGGAAATCTGAAACAGTGATTAGCCAACAAAACCAAATTGGATTATTATGTTGCAAATATTATAAGATGTAGAAGTGAAAGAACGCTTAAAAAAAGTGGACAAGGCTAACACTGGGCACTTTAAAATAGACAGCCAACCAACAGACCTTTGTGGAAGAGGCCACAGGAACAGCAGAGAATGAAATCCTTGCTACCAAATGCAATCTGACTTCAAAAATTCAATTGAAAAAGCTTCCATTCTCACACAAAGCATTAGATTTTTCAGAGTAACTCCTATAGAATTGTGTGTAGTTTCCAAGTTTTTCCCCTATGAAACTTTTAACATAAAAAACCCTTATTACCTTCCACTGCAGACTAGTCTGTTTACTGGAGAACATATTGGTACCTGTTCCCACAGTAGCACCCAACTGCAGAGGAATGAAAAAAGGAATGCAGAAGCACTGCCTGCTTTCCTTGTAAAAACCTTCCTCAACAACGTCATGTATTTTTTCTCCCCGCCACCACTTTCTTGATCTACTGTAATCTGTTGTTGTTCTTTACCTGCCTGGCTTGGATTTTAAAATTCCTTGGAACAGAAAGACTGATTTTTATAGTGCTATATTTATTTTTAGTAATTAAAAGCAAAGCTAAGAATTCATGGGACATTCCAAACTGGCAGAAGTCAGAAGGCCTCAGCCCCAGTGAGAGCATATTTCTCCCAAAGCCTCTGAATCGGGGACAAATACAGCGTTTTTGGCCAGGTAGAAAGACAGTTTCTCAATACCCTATTCCACGTGTATTTGTATCCAAATAAGAATTAACCTAAATAATTTTCCAGAATTTTTCAAATTAAATCTCATATTTTAAACTAGATTGGCATTCCAGTAAGCAGCATAATGATAGCAAAGATAGATCTACAGGGTGTGATCCAGAGCCCATAAAATGATTCTTTTGACCAAGTTCAGGGAGATTTAGATCAGGACCTCAATCCCAAATCCTTCTCAACGTGCCTATATACCTGTGCCATAGGAGACTAATAGCTATTGCTGCGCTATATACTGTGACACTAGTCCTGCTATGGAAGCAGTCTTGTACCTACTGATATAATTGTGAAGTCATGGCATTGCAGTGTTTACAGGTACAAAGGACTGACTTGCTGTGTGGCTTTGGACAAACAGACTCTTCCTCTTCTCCGTTCCCCCCCACCCTTTGCCTGGCTTGTCTGTTTAGAAAACAAATTCTTCAAGGAAAGCCTCAGCTGTGGCCCCAATACAAATAAGTATCATCATCTGAAACAGTTTACCACATTAAATGGGTTCTTTTTAAAGAATCCTTTCCCATAATAAAAATGATACATGGGCAGGAAAACAAAAAGTGAACTTCACAGCATGGTTTGAAATAGTTTCTGCTAAACAAACTGTTTTCAGGGTATTTCCTGGAAGTCTCCAACAGATTTTTTCCACTAGAATAGCTTTGTTGCTGTGACAGGATACTACTTTTCACCCACAAACGTCAATACACATGCTAAAAGGGGTACACATTAGAAATATGTTTTGAAAGAACCTTTAAGGTCACCTAGTCTCTGCAAAACTAAACCATTCCAAACAAATACCTACCCAGAATCTTATAAACTTCCAGGGAAGATTCTACAACTTCCATGGGTAGCTTGTTCCACTGTCCTGCAGTTCTTGGTGCCAAGTGTTTTCTGATGTTTAATCTAAACCTACATTGCTCTTTGCTGCATTTTAAACCCATTGCTTCATGACTTGTCCTCTGTGGCAAGGGAGAACAGCTGTTCTCTCTCTCTCTCTCTCTCTCTATGGCAGCCTTTCAAATATTTGAAATCTGCTATCACCACCCTGACCCCCCCACTTAATCTGTTCTCCAAATTAAACATGCCAAGCTTTCTCAACCCTTCCTGGTACAGCTTAGCTTGCATTCCAACCTTTTATCATATTTGCTGCTCACCTTTGGACCCTATTTTCTCTATATCCTTCTTAAAATGCTGAGCCCAGAACTGCACACACCTCCAGCCAGGCAACACCAAGTAAAGTGATAAGAGCACAAAGCCCAGAGAAGTCAATGGAATTCTTTCAGTTGACTTCAGAAGAATTTTGGATTAAGGGCCCGGTCCCAAATCATCTGAATTCTTATCATTTCCCTTGCCTTTTATAAAATGCTTCTGTTAATGCACCCCCAAATGGCATTTTTTTTGTAACTGCATCACACTGCTAACTCACATGAAGCTTGCGATCCATCATAACCACCAGCACCTTCTCGGCCAAGCTAACGTCAAGACATTCTATATACCTAACATTTGGTTTCCGTTCCCTACATACAGCATCTTAAATTTCTCTTTGATGATTTTTATTTTGCTTATCTATAGCCCAGCTCTCTAACTGATCAAGATTCTTTTGAATCCTATTCCTATACAACAGTGTTTGCAAACCCTCCCAGTTTTATCAGGAAATTTTCATCCAAGTGATTAATAAAAATGTTAAAAAGTGTTGGACCGAGAACAGACCGCTGTGGTATCTTCCTGGAAACCTCCTGCCATTCTGACATGGATCCATTTATTTGATTTCTATCCTGTGCTATTCAAAAGGCTCAGAGCAGCATACAATAAAATCACCAACCCACAGACATGATTCCACAACCCCCCCCCCCCCCCCCCCCCCCCTCCAAGATATATGGGAACACTAATGTAAATCAATTTTTGAAGCACAATTATTCATCCAAAATATGTCCACAATATAGTAAAAATTTACTGACCTTACAAGTTATTTGTGCATGCAGTAAGCTCCCCACTCACTCATCAGTAACATAAATGCACTAAGTTAGGACATAATGAAAACAATTAGTTATTCTTGACTTGCAATTATTCAGCTAGATATGGATCCATCAAACAACCATGTTGCACTTTGCCAGAAGCCTTACTGAAGTCTAGGTATATTATGTTCACCATGTTCTCATCAGCCGCTAAAGTAGTTACTCCATCAAAGAAAATCAAGTTAGTTTGGTGCGATTCATTCTTAACAAATCCATGTTGGCTGGTAGTGATCACCCCCTTCCTCCTCCAGGGATTTACAAATTGTCTTATAATTAGTTCTTGTAATTGCTCAGGTATCGAATCAAGGTTGACCAGTCTATAATTTCCTATAATTGCCCCCATTCTAAATGGAATAAAAAGCCCAGGCATTGATAGCTTAAGAGACTTACCCAACATTACACAGAGAGCTACCAACAGAGCTTTCAAAATAATTCTCATTTCATGATTTGTAATCCACTAGGGACCCACCCTACATTAGGGCTTGTGTATGCTAGGAAAGCTTCTGCCATTCAATATAGATGTTGGCAGTGTCCCATAGTGGAAGCACAAGTATAGCTACACCATGCCCCAAACAACTTAAGTTAAACTGACAAAAAAAGCACTTTTTCCATAGCAGAGCTGCACATCTGCTACACTGGTTAATCGGGTGTAATATTATTATATTGCCAAACTAACAATTTTGCTGGCAGAGCCTTGTAGTACAGACAATGCTGCAGATAAGAGGCACAGTAACCACACACACTTGCCTTAAAGTTTTAAGCCTGTGAAAAACTGGTATGATTGGCAGTCTCAAAAATGTCAATAAGCAGCAAAGCTTTAGGCAATGTTTCCTTATCCCATGTCCTAGGGGCCAGAGTGAAAGCAGACCTTTCTAAAGCACAGATCAGGGATATTCTGATATTAGCTTCCACTCCTGCTCATACTTGTTAACCTTCAGAGCAAACTGGAAGCTCCATTTATTCACTAAGATTTTCAACCAAAGGAACAGACTAAGCAGGGTGAACTCAGGCTGCAATCAGAAGACGGTGTAAGAAGAAATAGGGAAAAAGAATAATTTGCATTGACATTTATGACAATTATTTTGGATACTCTATGTACACCCAGCCAGTGTGGTGATAGGCACAATGCAAATGCACTCAGTGCAACTGACACATTTGCATGCTTGATCCTAGCTGAGCCAGTGAGAATATAGCACTTTTTGGCTACAGCCAAAATCCAAACTCTGACCTCCAAGTAAAGGAAGAACTGGAAGTTGCTGTTTACTGTCAGAGGCCCCTAATTCAGAACCTTTGCCTGATGTTTGAACTATTGACCAATGGGCAGTATTATCTAGTAACAGGCATCACAGACATGCCTATGTCTGAAAACCCCAGCTCCTATAGAGAAAAGTATGGCCATTAGCTCAAGGAAGTCAGTCATTACATTTTGTGAGAAATATCCTTAGAAAGCCCATGCCAAACCCAAAGGGCTGCCATCTGCTGCTTCCACAGCTACTAGACAGGCCAGGTGGCTGGCAGAGTGCTTCTTTTTCTCACACCCTTTCCATGACCCATCAGATTGGAGGGTTTCTGTCTGTAGCCACACCATAGCTTTTAGTACATGTTTTGCAGGGACAGGGTAGACTTGGAGATTAAGCAAGAGCATGACCTTTTGTGGGTGTAAGACATACAGTTCCATATGGCTCACTTAGCTCTAATGAAAGTTTTACTGCTGAAAGCAATTCACTGTTAACTCATACAAAAAAACTAGAACTCTTGGTTCCAAAATGATACCTTTTATTAGACCAACTGGAAAATGGCAAGAAAACTGTCCTTTTCTGCAAGCTTGCGGGATCAAAGGCCCTTCATCAGGCTCTGGAAATAGTGTAGATGGTACAAGATGGTAAAAACTTTGATCCCAAAAGCTTGCAGAAAAGGACAATTTTCTTGCCATTTTCCAGTTGGTCTAATAAAAGGTATCATTTTGGAACCAAGAGTTCTAGCTTTTTGCATGTCTTTTTGTCTCAGACCAACACGGCTACCAAATACACCCCTGTTAATTCTCAGCATTTTGTCCTGATCCTCACCACATTATCAAGCTCCAGCTCCTCAAATTGCATGACATTTTCAGGGTTTGTTTTAAAAGAAAGTGTTTCAACCCTCTAGATTGTAGGAAAAAAAATATTGACAACAAGACTCAAATTCACTATAAGGCATCAAAAGCCAGAAGGGAATCAGAATTCAGCACTTATCTTTTACAAGTGTCATGCATCTAACCAATTACATAACATCTAGCAACTGACTCATGTTCTTTGAGCACAGGGACAACACTACCAAACACTGACAATGTAACATCTTTCCCTGCATTTTAAAAGTAACTCAGATCATTAAAAAAGAGAAATTTTCAAAATCTAAATTACTTTTCCCCTCCCCCGTCTCTTTCAGGGTTGGAAACAGAAATAATTTCCACTTTTTCCACCCCCCAGCAGTTATCCTGTACCCTAGTTAGTACTACTACAGCAATGTTTGCATTGCAGAGACTGTCGGAGAAAGACTTATTTGTTTAAAGACCTGTTTCCACTGGAATTCTTTTAAGTGCCAGGCAAACATTTCTACTTGTCTTCAGCTTCCACACAATTTAACTCTGTGGCCACATCTGAACAGCTGCCTTGTGCTCTGCCTACACAACATCTTGCTTCAATGGGACTAGTTAAGGACACAAAAAGAACAAGTGTCGCAGAGAATTATCATCTTCTGCCTGGTCTACCGACAAAAATGCCCTGATTTTCTTACCCGTTTACAACCCAGGCAAGTACATAGTTATTTTAATTGTTTTAACATGATCACTTTGGCATGGCTGCCTATATGGGTGCATTGGGGGTGGGTGGGAAAGAAGTGTTTTAATTAGAGCAGTTGCTGGACAGCCACTCTAATCAAAATGGCTCATTGTCAGGTGTATTAAGCCCCCTCACACTTCAAAATGGATGTGGGAGCACCTTAACTAAAGCTCATTTGACAAGGTTTGGTTAAAGCACCCCCCTGCAGTGACTCTGAAGTGTGGGGGGGCTTAATACAGCTGGCGGTGAGGCAACGCCAGAGCATTCGAGTAACAACGCGAAGCAGACCTGATCAGTCCAGCGTGTCTGGATGCGTTCCAGTTAGCAAGTGAGCACGTCTATAGGTAGTTAACGCATGTAAACTAAACGGCACCCAGTAACCTTAAGTGAGGGTGCCCAGACAGCTTGGGGCACCAGTTACACCCAACTGGTTAAAAACTGCACTGCGTTCTACTGAGCCAAACTCTGTGCAGTTAGTGCCGTC
>NW_005841967.1:2977495-2978202 GCF_000455745.1 Alligator sinensis | reverse complement strand
GAAAGAGCCACACATGGGTGACACGCTGCGAGGCTACGCATAGCATTCGGGAGCAAGCCTGGCCAGGGGCAGACTGGGGGCAGTTGCATCCCCTTCGAGTCCTGTTCCACCCAAACTTTAAAACCAACTGCCTGGGAGGGACAGAGAAATTTCTATTCAGGAGGAGCTGACAGAGTCAGTTGACTTCATGGCTCAGTCATTCCCATCTGCCTGAGCACTGCTAATCTTTGCCACTCCACAGGTGCTAACGGCCCCCTTCCTCCACGTGAATGGCCCCGCTCATCCCTTGCAGTCTCACGGCCTGGCAGCCATCCCTGTACCGCCCCTCCTCTGGCTCACAGCCCGGCAAACTTTCCAGCTGCAGCTAAAAAAACAAAGCGGCAAACCCAACAAACCCCGAAGTCAGGCCGGGCTGTAGGAGCCCAGGCACGGACACAACTGGGCAGGACACGTCCCGGGGCGCCCCAAAGCCCAGCGTGTGCGGGGGGCTCAGGCGGGCGCCGAGCTGTTCGAGGGGCCGGCGGCGAAGCCGGAAGCACCCGGGACCGGGGCACCGCTCTCTGCTGACCACGGCCACCTTTTCTCGCCGGCGCCTTGTGCCGTTTATAAACAGGCTCAACACCGCACCTGGCCAGCGGCGTCGCCGAGTCGGCGCGCGGCTCATCCCCCAGCCGTGCCCCCGCGCCGCTGCACCGGCCTCCTCCCCA
>NW_005841967.1:2947870-2977202 GCF_000455745.1 Alligator sinensis | reverse complement strand
TGCCAGGGCCATGGACAAGGGCAGCAGGGTCGGGCCCGGGCCCGGGCCCGGCCACGTGGCAGCGGACGAGACGAGCCCCCGCCGGCACTCCGCAGCCTGGTGTGAAAGGCCTTGCCCGCAAGCGCTAACTCGCCCCCGGTGTCCCCGCGGGGTGTGCTTGATGCTGGGGCACACGAGGGCAGGCCGTGTCCAGGCCCAAACCCCTTACTCGAGGCTCCTCGGTTCTCCCGCGGGGGGAGCTGCGCGCGAGCACTGGCAGGGCACACGGGGTGCTGCAGAGCGGGGCGCGTGGCCTGGCTCGGGGGCTAGGTCGGGATGCCCCGCCGCGTCCTGTTCCCACCCACAGGTTGGACCAGGTGGTTGTTGCCGGCTGCTTGAGGACAGGCACAGCCTCAGGACCCCGTGAGCTGGGCAGAAAGGCAGGGATCGTTAGCCCAGGTGCAGCACTGCTTACCTGTGGCTTGCACCACTTCCAAACAGACCCGGCTCTGCGCGGGGAAGTCTCTGCCAAGTCCAAGTGCCTGTGTACGGTTATAAGAAGCTAGTTCGGCGTCTGCTACTTCTCTGGTGCATTGCCATGCATTTTGGGGTAACTAACCCACCTGCAGCAGCCTGCTGATCCTGCAGATAATGGGCAGAGTACAGAGCAGTGTGGTCCGTCCTTCCTTCCTGGTGTCCTTGTTGTGACAAGGTATTCAGCAGAATTCACACGTTCGTTTTGGAATCCGACAGGTGGTGTCTCAGTATATAATGCCTGATGCTGCAGGAAGGCTTAGGTGTCCAGCCAACCTCCCAAGCCCCATAGCTGTCTCTGTAGACCATGTATAGACCCGTTGTCACCTTCTGCAGCCACCGGATGAGAGCTACTGTTGTAGAAGATTCAAATTCAGCATGTGCGGGCCTACTCCCGATCCCATCCATGTCGCCATGTGCGGGCCAGGAGCGATCCGGGCCCTTTTTCGCACCGCGCGGGCTGTGGCCAGCAGCCCGGGCACGCTGGATCGGAGAGAACGGGCGACACGCTAGAATTAGGCACGGACGCGTAATGGTTGATTCCATTGGTCCCATTGGGTGTCTAGACATGTGCTGGAAGGGGTGTTTAAATTAGAGCGGCTCCTGGACAGCTGCTCTAATTAAAACACTGCAGCGTCACGTGTATTCAATGTCCTGCATTTCAAAATGGCGGCAGGGCTGTTTTAACTAAAGTTCATTCAACGAGTTTTAGTTAAAGCACCCCCACCGCCATTTTTAAATGTGGGACGCTGAATGTATGCGACGCTGCAGCATGCTGGAGCCTTCTAATTGGAGCACGTTGAAGCAAATGTATAGGTTCCCATTGGCTTTAATGGGACTAAAACCAATTTTAGTGAGAAGGTGACAGAGGATCATTGCCTGTGTTGTTTTAGTTTATTTGTGTCTCATTTTCACTTAATTATTTGTCAGGAGTGGCCAGAGGGGCCTACAGTCTTGTCAGAATGATGATACAATGCATCTTCACATTTTAACATGAACAGGGTAAAAGTACCTGAACTCATATGGAAAGAAGAATCAAAGAAGCATGGTGGGAGCCACTTAGCATTATAATACAGGCTGCCAACTATTTTAAAACCTCTGCAATGTGATCCTGAAACTCTGTGAGTTTTCAGCATGTTGTCTAACCTCAGGTGGCATCGCATATTTCAATTGAAAAGAGAATTACTGAAACGGAGCCTTTACAATCTCAGTGGACAGATTATAGTGACCAATTGAAGCAACACAGGGCTCAAAGACCCTGATGAAAGTTCAGAGAGAGCATGTCACCCAGGATTGCAGTGAGACTGTTTAAAACAAATGGAAAATAAACAAATGTGAGTTTAAAAGGTCAGTGTCAGATTAAAAATCCAAATCTGCAAGTTTCCTCTGAGAGTAAAGAGAGTAAATTAATGATTATAGTGAAGGAATTTAAAATCAAATTTACCTTCTGCTTGCTTTTAGAATGTCACACAATTGTACAGAATGGAAATAATCTCCAGCAGATTCTCAGGCACTAGCTCTTGGTTGCAGCATCTGGGAAAGCAGGAAAGATATAAAGCAAAACGGAACCCCAGACAAACTTTTCACTAACTTTTGCAAAATAATGACAGCATTTACGTTAATGAGGCTTCCTAACCATTCAGAATTAAGGACCTTGCTTATATTTCTTTAAAAACACTAAATGTCTGAATCAAAATTCCAAGATTACGGATTGCCCCAGGCCTGTCTCTCACCTACTGACTTCTCAATTTACATCTTCACTCACTGGCTTTCATGCATGCATACCAGCCTCTGGCTTCTTTATTATTCATTCCATCCAGGAAGATCACACACCAACTGCAGATGCTTCCTCAGCCTGACAAAGGGTATTTATACCTGAAAGCTTGCAAAGAAGAATTTTTCCAACGATTTGAGTTGGTCTAATAAAAGATATCAGATTTACCCAAAGAACCTTCTCTGCCTATGTCCCTAGACCAGTGGTCTCCACCTTTTTTGGGTAGGAGATAACTTTCTAAATTAAAAAGCAAACCAAGATCTACCTTATGCCGTCACCCCCTCCTCCCCGCACAGGTCAGTCTGTTGCGGGGGGGGGGATGCAGATCAAGGTTGAGAGAGAAAAAAATTATTTGGGAGCTTGCCACCCCCAGCAGGTAAATCTGTGGGGGAAGGGGCAGATTGAGGCCCCAGTGGTCAGGGAGGGAGGGAGAGGGGCACAGGCAGGAGCAGGGGGTGGAGGGAGTGGGCCTGGCTGGGCCAGGTGGTGGGACAAGTGGAGGCCCGGGGGCCACCCAGGCCTTCACTTGTCTCCCACCCCCCAGAGAACTACAGGCCAATCAGTTTGACCTCAATCCCTGGAAAGATCTTAGAAAAAATCAAAGAAACCATCAACAACAGGCTAACAGAAGGCAACATTCTGAGAGAGAGCCAACATGGCTTCATTGTGGGTAGGTCTTGCCTGATCAGCCTAACATTTCCTTCTATGACCAAGTCACACACCACCTGGACAAAGGAGAAGAGATCAATGTCATATCTTTAGATTTCAAAAAAGCCCTTGACTTGGTCTCCCATGATGTCCTCATGGAAAAAGTGGAGAATTGTGGCCTCAACAACCTTACGGTCTGGTGGCTGGGGAACTGACTCCATGGTCGGACCCAGAGAATGATAATCAGTGGAAACGAGTCAACATGGCACATGGTGATGAGCCCCCAGGGCTCAGTACTTGGACAAGCACTCTTTAATATATTCATAAATTATCTGGATTCGGGTGTCAGAAGCAGACTGGCTAAGTTCGTGGACAACACCAAATTATGGGGAAGTGTGGTCACGCTAGAGCAGGGGTCAGCAAAATACAGCCCATGGACTGGATCTGGCCTGGTAAGCCATTCTACCTGGCCCACAGGACCTCTAGAAAAATTTAGAAAATTAATATTTATCTATCCCATATTGCATCACGGTAGGCTGCGATGTGGCTGCCACCATTGCCTCTGTGCTGCCCAGTGTGCAAGCTCCGGGCAGGCAGCAACAGCAAACACGGCCCGGCGCAGCAAGCAGTGGGGCTGCTTTCTTCCACACCGAGCAGCTGCTGCCACCACAGCACAGCCCCAACGGGCGAGCTCAGAGCCGGGGGGAACCCAGGTTGGCAGCGGCAGCGGGTTGTAAGCTGGTGCTGAGCATGGGGAAAAGCGGCCCCGCCAGCGACCTGTGCTGCAGCTGCTAGCAGCCCACATAAGGCTGCCTGTGCCTGCTCAGGACAGCCCCGTGCAGGCTGCAAGCGGCTTCAGTAGGGAGAACCAGCCACGGGGCAGGAGAGGGGCTTCTGTTCCCCTGCACTCAGCACCAGCTTGTTCCCTGCCAGTGGGAGTGAGTGGGCACAGGAGCTAGTGGGAGCATGGGGCCTGCACCAGTGTTCTGGGGCCAGCACTGGCAGGGCCCAGAGCAGGGCGGCAGGAGTACAGGGTCCCAGCCAGCAGGGGCTCAATGGAGCTGAGTCAGCTTCCCGCTCTCCCTGCTGGTGCAGCCCAGCTCAGCTTCACAGCTCCCTGCCAGCCTGTGCCCTGCTTTGGGCCCCACCGGTGCTGGCCCTGGGACATTGGTCCCAAGATGGTGAGCAGGGGACGGGACACCTGTCAAAGGGCAGAGCTACCCGTGCGGCCCTCGACAGCTTGCCAAAACTGGGTAAGTGGCCCTCCACACAAAATAATTGCCCGCCGCTGAATTAGAGGATAGGCTGGCAATTCAGGCTGACCAGGACAGGCTCATGAGGTGGGCAGATCAAAAACTGATGACATTCAACATGGAGAAATGCAAGGTGCTCTACCTCAGGAGAAAAAACCTATATCATACTTATAGGCTCAGCAGTGCTACACTCACTAGCACCACCAGCGAAAGAGACTTGGGGGTCATGATTGACCACAAGATGAACATGAGCTACCAATGTGATGCCGCAGCTGGCAAAGCAAATAAAACTCTGGCTTGCATCTACCAATGTATCTCAAGCAAAACCCAAGAAGTCATCTTCCTGCTTTACTCGGCCTTGGTGAGGCCACAGCTGGAGTACTGCATCCAATTCTGGGCTCCACACTTTAAAAAGGATGTGGAAAATTTGAGAAAGTCCAGAGGAGAGCCACACACATGATTAGAGGTCAAGAGAACAGGCTTTATGAGGAGAGGCTGAGAGGCATGGGTCTTTTCAGCCTGGAGAAGTGAAGGCTCAGGGGTGACTTGGTGACAGCCTATAAGTATCTAAGGGGTGCGCATCAGGAACTGGCAGAATGTCTGTTCTCCAAGGCACCCCAAGGGAAGACAAAATCTAACAGTCACAAGACCATAAGACTGTTTTAGACTGGACCTAAGGAAAAACGTCTTCACCGTCTAAGTCTTCAGAGTTTGGAATAGACTCCCCCCAGAATTGGTGGTACTCTGGATACCTTTAAGAAACACTTGGATGCTTATCTTGCTGGGATGATCTGACCACAGCTGACTTCCTGCCCTTTGGGCAGGGGGCTGGACCTGATGATCTTGTGAGGTCCCTTCCAGCCCTAATATCTATGAAATCTATGAAAGTGATCAGGAACTGGTTGAAACCTGTAACAGAACAGATGTTCAGTGCACATAAACCAGTTTGAAAATGGCTGAAACCAGTTTGAGATAAATCTGGTTGAATGTAATATCAGACTTAACTGATTTGGCTTAAACCAGTTTATGCAATGTCTGTCCAAGACCCCTTCCTGGTTTAAGTTAAACCAGACTTCCCCAGCATCCCGACATGCTCTCTGGGCTGGACTCTCCACTCTACAGCAGAGCTGGCCCTGCCCTTCTGCTCCGTGGCAGCAGCTCTGGCAGAGACTGCAGGTACAGGGTGTCTGCCTAGATCCCCCCTGTTCCCCCCCTCTCCTCACCACTCCCTCCTAAACAGGGATTCCCCCGCTCCCCTCTGTCTTACACAGACACCTCTCAGCATCAGCTAGCATCACACGTGCTGGCTACAGTCCATGCTGTGGGAGACTGGTTCCTTCTTGGAAAAGCTGTTTAAGAAGAGCTTGAACTAGTGGAGAGAGGCTTTGTTTTCTGATGGGGTGATCAACACTGTGTTATCAACTGCCTGCTGGGCTGCTTGGGGGTGGGGGTGGGGATTTCCTAATCAGAGCATCCTGCTGGTGCTTGGCCAGCCCCCCCCCCCCCCCCCCCCCCCCGCCCCCAAGCCACCCCAGCTCAGCACCAAAGAAGGGGAGGGAGGACTGCTCTAGCACCCCCTGGCTTCTACTTTGAGCCACTGCAGGCATGATCCTGCATTTTTGGGATGTCTGTGTGGTTACAAACTGGTTTAGACTAGCAGGTTAAACTTACCTACAAAGATTGAATCAATTCAGGCTCAGGTTTCTTGAATGTCTGTCCCTAGCCCTGGAGAATCCTGTGACAGCCAGCCAGACTCTAACCCTTTCCCAGATATTCCACCACATCATACACAAGCATACAGGTCAGCCATATTCACAGATGGAAAACTCTATCAGACCAGGAACTGTAATAATTCAGTGGGATGTGCAAGTCCACAAGTAATAACTTCAAAAGGTCTCCAGGATATAAGAATGGGCTTTATACAAGGTAGATAGTGCTACCTGGGGTTTATTATTGATTATAGAGGGTCAAGAATTTTTTTGAGGATTTCTTTAAAAAAAAAATGTCAATTCATAGAAATCAACACTTTTATTTTTTGCAGCAACTAACCAGTTTTGTGGAGAAGCTCTTTGGATTCAGGATGGAACCCATACCAGAACAGACAACAGACTGATAGCTAGGGCACTTGCTAGGATGTGGGAAACTGATCTCATTCAGCCAGAGCAGGAACTTAACTTTGGATCTTCCTTGTTTCAGGTGAGTGCCTTGCCCTTCAAGATATAGTCTGTCCTGCTCTAGTACTATAATTTTTCACAATAAAATTTGAAAGCATATGGTTTCACCCCAGCACAAAATAGTAAATCTTGAAATAATTTTGGAGGAAGGAAAATTATTTCCTTCCCAGATCTGTTACTGACTACTTGTGTGCCATGATGCTCTTTTTTTTTTTTTAACAGTTGTAATTGTAAGTCTCAGACAGATGGAGTTTCAATCCTGAAACAAGTTTCCTACTGGATCCAGTTCACTTCAGTAATACTTAGGTTGAATTCTAGGTCCCAGAGGACCTAATGGGCTAATCATGGGCCATAGCAAGCAAAATTCTGCATTAATTTACATTCAAGAGTTAGCTGGCAATTATGTTTTTGTATATTTCTGATGAAGCTAGATGGAAATGGACAGCAGTTATTAGATACATAGTAGAAGGCATTAAGAGAATAAGATGTACCACTCTTGTTTTCTTCTGACAGGAAGCAAATCTTGCCTGCCTTAGCCTCACTAAATTAGTGTTTCCCAGCCAGTGTGCCATGGCACAAAAGTGTGCCATCAGAAATGAACAGGTGTGCCATGGAATTTTGCCATGGCAATGAGCTACAATAGGTATAAGGATGGGGAATGCCTTAACAGGTGTGCTGCAGAAATTTTTTATTAATGTATGACTTGGGCTGGAAAAGGTAGGGAAACACTGCACTAAGTTACCTCTAGACAACACAGAACAAAACATTCACCAAATGAAACTAGTTCTTGCCAGCAGGACATTCACCGTTCACACCATTTCTAGGCAACAATGGGAGTGTCTACACAAGACATTTACTGTGGACATAGAGAGAGAGAGAAAAACATTGGGAGGGCTGAGTGCGTGTGTTCATGTGCATGCCCCCCCCAGGTGGGAAAGTTTGTGAGGGAAGGGGCAGGGGAAGGGCCTTGGGGAGTGGGGGAAAAGGGAGTGAGGCTGGGGCTGGGACTGGGCAGGAATCAGGAGGGAGCAGAGCTAAGCCAGACCCAGGATCGGGATCGGGGCTGGGACTCAGCCCACTGCGCCCGTGCGGCCGCCCCTTCCCCCATGCATGGGGTCAGTGCCTGGTGCTGGTGCCCCTATTGGCAGTGAATCCGCCACCCCCCTAGCCTCACACCTGCCCTGACTGCCTCCCTGGACTGGCCCCATACCACCTGGGGGGGCCTGGAGCTGAGAGCCAGAGCGGAGCCACCCTCAACTGCACCATAGGCTGTGCCATAGAGCCCCTGGGACCCCTGCACCTGCCCCAATTCATCATTGTTCATAATAATAACAATAATAATATTACACAAGCCTAAGTCATTTTGCCTGTCTGTTTGTCTGTAATGCTTTATTCGCGCTCTGATTGGCTGACGGAAACAGCTCCAAGTGTGGGGGAGCACCACCGTGGTTCCGAAGCCATGCTGAGGACTGGGCAGAGGGTGGGGGAGTCCTTGGCTCCCCCCCCCTGCTCCCTGCAAGAGGCAGAACAGCGGCAGCATGGGGTGTTAGGTGGTGGCACTCCATCCCAGCCTCTTCCCTCCCACTCCCCATCATTTTTGGTAGGCAATTGGCTAGGAAAAATAAGAATAAAAATAATGATTATAACAACACTAATGCTGTTGCTGCTGGGGCAGGTTCTGCCTAGCCAGGGTGGAGCAGGGCATGGGATGAAGCCACGGCTTGTCCGGAGGGCATGGGGAAGGGGTGGTGGCTCCCACTGCTGCATGTATCCTGGAAGTGCATGGGGAGTGTGTGCCCCTGGATCTACACGGGGCAGGGCAGGCTGCCACTGCAGGCTGAGGCCAGGGCTGTGCCATGCTCTTCCTGGCAGAGGACGACAGGCTGCACTCAGGATGGGTGGCAGTGGCACTGGGAGGGGGGTTGGGTGGGCTATGGCAAATTTTTGGGTGGCTGCAGCGCCCCTCACCCCAATAGCCTCTCCCAGCACCGCCACTGCCTGCTCTGAGTTCAGCCTGGCCGGCCCCTCTGGGACGAGCCCAGTGCAGTGGCACCCTGCCCTGCCCCATGGAGATCCAGGGTCACACCACCCACAATGCCTCCCAGGGTGCACATAATAGCAGAAGCCATGCTCCCTGGATGACCCACTCACAGCTCAGTCCCATGCCCCTCCGGCTGTGCAGTGCCTGCCCCTCCCCTAGCCCCAGCCCCAGCCCTGCTGCAGCTGCTGGAAGCCCTCAGCCTGGCTGCCTTGCAGCCCTACCACTACCCTGCATTTGGGGAGGCTAAGCTCTGTTAGCTCCCACCTTCTGCCACCTATGATTGCAGAGCTGACTAATTAGCTTGGCAGTAAAATGTCACTATCTACAGGTGCAACCCTATTAGGTCACAGTAGACTAATTAATACTACTGCAAGGTAGTGCACATGTAAGCAGTGATGAGGCTGTCTGGGGCACGAGGTTGCATCAGTGCAGGGGTTACCTGCTGGCTAGCCTCGCACTGAAGCATCTTTGTGCCTCAGCCAGTGCACCCACCTTGTTGCACATGGAGCCCTGTCAGAGAAACCCTGGGCTGGAAGGGGACCTGGGACTGCTCCATAGCAGCCTCTGGAGCAGTCTGCCATGCTGTGGAGGGGCTGGCTAGGGCACAAGGGTGTTCTAGCACATGGCTAGCCAGCAGGCAGCCTCTGGAGCAGCCTGCTAGCCCAAAGCTGCTCTGACAGGGCTCCACGTGCTGAGGAGCAGCTGGCTGGGGCATGAGAGTGCTTCAGTGCGAGGGCTGCCTGCTGACCCTTGTGCCCCAGCCAGCCCCTCCATAGCACACAGAATTGAATCAGAGCAGCCCCAGGCTGGCAAGCTGCTGCGGAACAGCCTCAGGTCCCCTGCCAGCCGAGGGCTTCTCTGACCAGGCACCACATGCTGCGCACAAATAAACTCCAGAGCAATATGCCCTGGAGTTTATTTGTGTGCATTAATCACACATGTAGATGCGTGTCCATAGGCTTACTTCACAGTATATAGGTTGAGCGTCACTCGCAACACACACAGTTTGGTGAACAGTTCAGATAAGTAGCCCTCTGAAGACTGAGACTGATGAATCATGCTACACACAATGGTTTTGTTCGAGGCCTACTGCACAGGTTGTGTTCCATTTGACACTAAACCTCATCCAGAAACCAATCTAAATTCAGCAGTGGGAGGTACTTTTTAATAGTCCTTTAGATCAATAGAGGTGCACTGTAACATTTTTCCTCAGTACTTGCACTTCTGAAAAATAATTTCTCCTTCTATTTGACTTACTCTCTTTTTCATCATTTGCACACAAGACTTAATTTCTTTGTAGCTCAAATACAAAATAAAGATTACACAAAATAAAGGTTACGTGTCATACTATGTTTTTGTGACATACATGTTGCTATCTGTCCTGGCAACAGAGAGACGTTTGAGAGACAGCACTAACATCAATAGTTAAGCCTATTGAGAAAAAGATTAAAATCTAATCTGAAATTGTTATAATCAATACCGAGTCCAATGGGTGCATTTAGGCACCTCTTAGGGTGTCCAATAGTTCTATACAGGTAAAAAATAAATTAAAATGCTAAAAGCAGCCCAGAGCACCGATCAGATATTTTGAATAGGTTTCATACAGAGCTCCATTTTAGCCCTCTTGTGTTCATTTTGACTAACAGCTTCTGGAGCCTCAGGTTTCTTCTCCCCTCTAAAATTTCCCTTAGCTTCTTTGCAACAGCTTTTACTTTTTTTGTAAACAATTACAATGGTTCCCTTTCACACGTGTTCCTCTCCACACTGCCATTTAGCCACTGCTCTTCGCCACTCCTGTCCTACATACACTCTTATCCCCCACCTCCACTCTCTCCCTTTTTATGGTTTTGTTGTGCCCCATTTCACTCTAATTGTTCAATATATAGTAGGAAAATGTAACCAATATGAATTCTGTGCTGAAGCACTCAGTACCTGTGTTCTCAGCATAGTAAGCTGCACCATTTAACTGTTTAAAGGACTGCAACTAGTGTATCACTTGTAACCATCTCTTTAAACTTTTCTTTCTCCCAAAGACAGTTTAAAATGAATACGATGGCCCTTGCCCCACTGTATTACATTGGGCCTAGAAGAACAGGTTTAAGGTTTACTTTTCCAAAAAAGCAATAGTTAGGCCTTCAGAGAAATTCGAGGCTCTTGCTGAACTCACAGACATTCCCCAAAAGCACTGTTATTTATAAAATGATGGGTGGCTGAGTTGGTTGTCCATATATTCCTGGCTGATAGGGAACAGTACAATTGCAAGGACAAGAGCCACTGCCTGACTGGAAGAAGTGTTAAAGTTAGTGAAAGGGCTGTTAAAAGCCTTTGCAGTCATGTTCTCCACTTTGGGAGGACAGAGTGCGAGAGAAAATCCTGTGTGGACTGCACCTGCCGCACAACAGAAGAGTGTTTTTGCAGCTGTAAGCAACACAACAGTTGCTGCCTCAAAAAGCACTCACCTTTCATCCCTCTTGTTCTCCTCATCCTTATGCGGGCAATTACAGGGACAAACTAAAGCAGCATCTTTTCCACAACTGTCAGTACACTGTAAAACACGTTTCTGAACACACACATGGAGAACTGTTTGTGTCAGGATGAGGTACAAGCTTCTGGCCAGTCACCAATGGAAGCCTTTGTTGTTTGTGTGTACTTCGGTGGCTATTTGCAAGTGTGATGGGCTAGCTGGTAGTGACTTAGCCCAGGGGTTTTGGAAGGGCAAAAGATGATTGGAGGACTTGGGATTCCCTTTCCTCACCAATCAGGCCCCAGAGACTTACCCTCCATGTCCCCCGATTGGCCCCTTAGGTCACCTGGAGGAGGATAAAAGGGGCAGCGTGGCTGATTCAAGGGAGAGACCAGCAAGGGACCACGAGGAAGGAGCTTTGAAGAGCTAGTGAGAGCTGGGCCAGCGGGGCGGGAGCAGTTGACCCAGAAGAGCCTGAAGGAGTGGGACCTGCAGGCAGCAGCATGGCATGTAGCCAGCAGGAGAGCCTCCCTGCTGGGCTCCAGGATCCCCTATGAAAGGCTATGGCCAGCAGAAAAGGCTCCCCAGCTCCAGCAAGGATCTGAGCAGTGACCTGAGAGGTTCCCAGCTTTGTTTTCAGCTCCTCCAATAAGAGGCCAGACAACAAGATGTAAGGCTGGGGCTCCGGGAAGGTCAAGACCCCTAGCAGCTCAGAATAGCACCAGCACTGGTGGCTGTGTGGTGGGGTTTCTGCCTACCATGTGGGAGAACTGAGTTTAAGTCTCAGCCGGGGTGACCTGGGGTGAGTGAGCTAACAAGGAGAAAATCTTCTTGCAGTGGAAAGGGGCCATTATGTTTTCCCCTTTTCTCCCCCTCCAGGTACCTAGGCCCTATATTTCCTTGTCATTTGACATTTTGTGCCTTTTTATATTTCACCAACCAGTATTGTTTGTATTTTATATTTTGTTAACCCTGTCTTTTGTCAATGATTGTAAGTGTCTAACCTTTGTTGAATCCTGCCCCCTTGGGGCATTGTAGTATCCCCTATACCCCCTGGTTTATGCCTGTTATGTCCCCAGTACTGTTCTTTCATTAAAAGGTATATGGTTAAGGCCCACTGGTGGTCTAGCTCTACTCCATAGGGGGACGAGAGTCCTTACATCTCCCACGGCACTTGTGCACCTGCTCTGATCCCTTCAATTGGAGAGGGGGTACCTCTCGGAGTACCGCCCACGTTACACAGGTACTAAGCAGACCAAAAGGACTCCAAAAGGTGTGATCCAGCTGACCATTCTGCAGGTAAATCCTTCCTGTTCTAAGGAAAGTTACAGGAGTCAAGGTCTTTGAAACCTTTCCTTCTTTCCATCAGTCACCAACAGATAAACCAGAACCCAGAGTAATGGAGCCTGGAGGAAGAGCCACAAGGTGTAGGAGAGAAGAAACAATAAGAGAGGGGAGGGAGAGCGCACAAGAATAGACAGAATAGCATATGGTCTGAACTCCGATAGTGAATTGTACAAGAACATTGGTAGTAGGCATGACACTCCTGCCCATCCCAAAGGAGACTGGACAGGGCTGTTTTATCCTATTCATTCTGTCAAACTTTAAAAATAAATTATACAATGGCAATAGCTCCATTAAAAAACTTAAAAGGCAAAGAAACCAAGGCTTAGGAAAAAAAACTAACACGCCCTTCAGTAGCCAGGATTGCCCTCCCATTATAGACCTACACATCTGTGAAAGTGCATGACTTTATCAGCCTTATGACTAAGCAGCAACATTATTACTACAACTTTAATAGCCAATGTCATAAACATTTTACACAATCCAGACTCTTTCCTGCTTTACAGGGGAACAGAGATATCCAAGTAGCCGACTTTTTAGTATTAGTAACTGAATGTTCTTTGAAAAGCTCTTTGTCATAAACATTTCAGAGGAATAATGAAATGGAAGTACTTAGGAAACTGGAGGGAAATTCTGCAAGCAATCTGCATTTTCATTAAAACATGTTTTATTTTCATGTTGGGTAGATATCAACAGTGATTCTTCAATTGTTCTATTTTTCAGAGAGCCTGACTGGCAGTCAGGTGGCCTTTAGAAACAAAAAACTATCAGAACTTAAATCAGCTAAAGCAGTTGTAACATCTGGTTACAAAGCAACACAGGCTAGCTGTGCAATGAAGAATAGGGGAAGTAATGAGGTGCACGGCTGCCATGCCAAGCCACACAGTCTCTTGCAGTCACCACAGTCACATGGGCCACGGCAAGATGAGTGTGGATGCTTGTTCCCCTGGGAACAAGCAGCAAAAGCACACCTTGTTCTGCTGCTACTTGTCCCCAGGGAACACCCATGTTATGCGCCCTCTGGTGCACAGCAGGTTACCTGGGTGGGATAGGGGAGGCTGTGGCCAACAACTGTGCTGGCCCCAGCAGCCTTACCTGGGGTCCTGAGGGCCTCTGGGAGTTGCAGCCATGGTTCTCCTGCAGCTGGAAGCCTGGTCAGCAGCTGCAGCATGGCTTCAGCAGGCCAGGATCCGGTTTTGAGTGGCATGTGCTACTGCTACGTGCGCCACCCCACCTTAAAGCCATGGGGTTTTTTTGACCCTAGAATCTCTAGGGGTCAAAATGCCACCCCATGTTGCAAGGTAGCAGAGTGGGCAGCACCTGTATGTGGGGTATGTGGCACCACAGACAGGTCTGCAGCGTCAAATACCACACACCCATGCTTGTCTGGATGTGGCCATGGAGTGTAAATCATAGAATCTGGCTCAACTTTACCATGTGATTTTAGATCATTACAGGAACTGGTAAAAAGAACATGGAAGAAAAAGTATAGAAGAATATGTCTGTCCTACATGTACAAATGAAGAAAGGCCAAAAAAAAATTCTAATAGAAAATAGCACTTCTACAAAGGGGAAAGTAAAAACATAATTTAAAGTCACTTCTCAAACAGATGTGATGTTGAGGAAGTATAGTGTTGTGAACAGGCAAATAGAATGGATTTGGGAGACCTAGCCTCACCTCTACTGTGAAGTACCATGCAAGTCAGTCCCCTCTGTCTCCCTTTCCCTTCTTATCTATCTGTTTTGCCTTTTTACCTAGATAGTACTTCAGAGCAGGGAGTAGGTCTGCATTCTTCTTTTGCATACCTTAGATGCTTGCAATACAAACTGGCTTTTCCTTGCATAAATATAGACTTCACCTTTACTTTCAGTCTTTGTTGTCTATGATTTTTTTGAACATTTACAGACAATTACATTTAATGCACAGCACTTTAAGGACTACAGCTGGACATTGATCTTTTTTCAGCTTCAACCCAAATCAGGGCCCCAACCCTATTATGCTGGGAGCACCTGGCAGAAGCAGAAATCAAAATGATAATATGGAATTACTCAAGGGAAGTGAATTAAAAGAGACAGAATAGCTCCCTAACAAGGAAGATGCATGAGATTTAAAGCCAACATTTTAAAGGGGCTTCAATTCAGCCTCTCTCCATGCGATTGGGGGGGGTTAGATTAGACCACTATTAGTATCTAAGCACCAATAGTCACAGGCATACTAGCTTCAAAACTAGTTTTAAAACGCACAGAACAGCTTGCCAGGATTTTCCTCCCCAACCTCCTATTTAGACAATATTAAAGAATGATTTTTTAGTACCTGCTTTTTGAAGCTTCATTGAGATGTTTTAGGATCTAGGGGTTGCTTTCATGGCTGATATTTCACAACCCATCTAGGAAAGAGCCTCAGAAAAGGACAGATTGTTCAATTGACAAATGCAGACACCTAATCCTGAATCACACTAAATCAGTGAATGAATAAGATCGCAACAATTTTCTGTTGTTTTTCTGCAAATGATAAAATCTGTGCACGTGAAAATCTTCAATCTGAAACAGCAAAAGGATGATGCTTGTCAACAGCACCAAAAGGCCCCTTGTCACTTAAAGGATGTGGAGAATGGTACTGATGAGAACATAACAGAGGAAGGATGTCATGTTTTAGAAGCCTCTATTCCATTTCTCTAGGGTCTTTTTTCCCCTCTAAAACCATGGTTAAAAGCCTCCCTTCATGGTACCACAAAGGAGTCCAAGTTCTATGTGGATTTGTAGTAACAAGTGAGGTTGGAACCTGCAGGCACAGTAGTGATGAACTCCAGATAAAGCTCTCTTAGATACGTTCTGGTTTTTAAAAGCCCCACACCAGAGCATAAAGCAGTGAGTCTCAACTAAATTGCTGTGAGATTCTTGTAGAAGGTGTCACACAATATTAGCAGTTTGCAAACCTAACACCTATGCATGATTAACAAGTTAAACCTAGAAGTTTCAAAGAAGAATCCACAATGTCAAAATCATTCTGTTGTGGTCTTTCAGTTTTTTTGCAACGAATTCTTTTTCTGCAGTTAAAAGACTGAAAGCCAAGGAGATGGCATTCTCCAAGGGGTCCATGAGTCTAATGAGCATTGAGAAGCCTGGTGTAAAAGAGATCTGTGTGTAAGAATGGCATTTGCAGTTCAAGATTGATGGGCCAATTGAGAGGAACATAACAAAAAAGTACATAACTACTAAATATGCCCAGCAGAGGTCACCACAGCTCCTTTTTTGCTGAAGCTTGAGTTCCTGGGAGAGCATGATGGGAACTGACCAAGTATGCACTCATACATTTTTTTTTCCCTTTGGAACCAAGAGGAGTAGAAACGTTTTTGCCTACAGCCCAGGGATGTTAGAAAACCTACAGATAAGCCCAAGGGGACAATAATAGAAGTCACAAGCTAAACAGATCAGAGTAAGCTTAATAGTCTTGTTAACTGTGCAATATTGTATCTCCAATATCTCTTTAAAATAAGACTGCTTAGGGCCATTAGGACAAAAACAAAACAAAGCAAAGCAAAGCAACAACAGAGAAACTTTCTGGAATCCCTCAGAGTTAGTCTAGCCAATTATGACCTCATATATTGAGGTCATAATAAGATACTAAAGACAGAGCATAAGTTCAGTAGCATATGAATCTTAAGCCTTCGCACTGGCTATTTAGACCAGCACTTCAGTAAAGCCAAGTTGGGCAATATTCTTAATTGCTTTCTTGATCAGGAGGTTAGATGGGACTGCCCTGCCTTTCCCATATTTACAAATGGCTACTCTAGAAAGGAAAACCCCTTTATGGAAGATATTGCTCAACTTTGGAAAAGGGTTCCTTACCCACTCTTCTTCCACCTCCTGCCTGTTTGTGGAGATGCTCTCCCAGCAAGGCTTACTACCAACAAAAAGCCCGTCTAAAACTTCACCTGATAGTCTTTGAAACCCCCCCCCCACTCCATGTTAACTAGATGAGGTATAGGAAAGCACTGCATTTTACATGGTGTCTGACAGATTAGCCTGTGATTTCCACTGACAAAGGGTAAATGGAAAGTGGTCACAGCAAGCGAGCAGGAGTAAGAAATAAGGAAGGTGGCCATTTCCATTATTAGCAGAACAATGGAGCTCCATAGTGCAGTTTCTGGTAGCCAGCTGAATGTCATGAGATTTAAAATTATGCGGCCACTCACTCAGTAACACTCCTGGCTACGTCCTGCTTCTGCTCCTTAGTGCCCCTAGTCATAGTTGCTGCACACTATAGGACTTCCATTTGAATGATTTTTGTGAGTCCAACATGTCCATCTTCTCAACCAGGAGCCTGAGTTTGCCCCCTGTTCAGAGGCTGGATTAGAGCACTAGAACTCTGTGGGTAGCACATTTACACCCGTGTTTCTGCAAGCTGGTCAAAACAGATTAATCTGCTGCAACTGTGTGAATATCAAGAAATATTTTATTATACATTTATTCAAAAGTTAAAAAAAAAAAAAAAAGAGACAGAGGAGAGGGAGCAAGGAACAAATTAGTTCTTCTACCTATGCAGGGTACAGAAATAACTAGTAATGAAACAAAGATACATAAACTAGGACCCCCTTACTCTATTAAAAAGGTCACACAAAAAAACAAAAAAAAGATATTGGTAATACTTCAAATCAAATGTCCTCAATTGCACATTTTGATTCACTGGGATAGTTACTATGTGTTAAAATTGCACAAGATACAGTATGTGCCTTTTTAAATTAAAGCAAGACATGTACACTTCAAGTGGGTTGTACAAATTACTCAAGGTTTAATTTTAAGTGATCAACAGATGTCCTGTCAGCTCTAATTACCTTGTTGTATCCAAGTGACTCTATAATTCTTATTTCAATGCATATCATAGAAAATATAATTCTTTAGGATTAATTATGAACTAGATTTAATATGTGATCTACTGGTAAAACCTTGAAGTAAGACTGGGGGAAAAAAAAGTGATTGTCAAAATGGAAGAACTTGTTCATAAAAAAAGCGAAAAGACTGGACAGCTAGAATACCAGTGTGATCTGCATAAGAGAACTGAAGCAGCTGAAGCTAGGTGGTGCTAGCTCTTTACCTCCTGGTAAAGATTATCCCTGAAACATAGGCCACTTTAAGAACACCATACTGCTGATCAACTGGCATTTAGTCCTAAAGTTCTTGACTTCTGCTTTGGGATATTGTAGCTATTAAAGAGAAACCAGGGTTTCCCTGCAAAAGGCCCTGAGGAACAGATTATACTGTGGCTCACAAAATATTCCTTCTCTTTTGTGGCAGTCAAGACTGGACCAAATCTGATTTTCTCACTACAAAACACACCCTCTGGTTTCTTTTGCACATAGCACAGAGAAGAATGTTTTCACAAGTGCTACATCTATGCTTTGCTAGCAAACCACACAGATGGGACACAAACAGGTGAAGAGCAAAAACGTTTGAAATAAATATCTTTTCATCCATTCTAAACATTTGTTCCCTTCCTAGTGTATCATGATCTAAAGGAGTTATGAATTGGAGATTTGTGCGCTTTCTGGCAAAAAGGATATCAATAGCTTTGGAAAAAGACATACTTGTTTCTCTAGTATCTCTCTCAATACGAACTGGGCAAAAAAACAAAACAAAACAAAAAACACCTCACTTGCTACTTATTCTTTTACATTAAGAATTAGAAAGGGCAATATTTAAAAAAAGTAGGCAAGCTGGGATGCAAAGTCTGAGGCAATAGGAAGTCCAGCAAGTTCTCCTTATAAAAGTATTTTTAAAGAGGGTCTATACAAGGAGTTAGACAAAGCCACTTTTAAAGGAAGAGGACCAGTGCTAAAATTTGATAATGTGATTTTAGTGCCTCACTGGATACCCGATTAAGCTTACTTTTAGATAACAGATGTCCATTGTTAAGATCAGGGTTTGATAATACATCACAAATCACTAACTGCAGTATGTTACCAAATGCAATCATCACCACCTATCAAGATATATGACAATAAATTTTAGTTTTCTAATATCCATAGCACCACTTGGTCATGCACCATCATGATAAAGCACATGATAAAGCACCATGCACTATCATGATAAAGCTGAAAAACTTAAAAAGAGAGTTTGTTTATGCTACTTAATATGCCCTTGTAAGCCAATAACTTTACGGTATTACACAAATATTTATGGAATGTAGGCAGTTTATAACTGACAGACCAATGGATCACAACTATATTTATCTAGACGTTCCCTGCAAATGCACCACCCACAGAAGTGCCAGTTTTTACCACTGTTCTCAGGTTAGCGGAGACAAGGACCAGTACTACGGACAACATTTCCTAGTATTAGACCCGAGGTGCAGTGGAGGGCAACTATTCCCAGGAAATATTCGGTACCTTGGTAAACTATTGCTTTAGAAAATAATATTTCAGCAAGGTTAAAATGTCAATTTTAAAGCAAAACCAAGATAGTATTCAAATTAATGCTACACTTCAACTGCAGACAGTTCCTTCATGATAAAGGAATGAACTATCAACCTTTCTTCAAACAGAAAGGTCTAATCCATTAGAATTATATAGGGGACTATTTTTTTTAACATTACACTCAAAGAAAGGTCTGTATGGTTCTCCATTGGAACAGTACTGTACTGTAATAAATCTGTACTCTGCATATGGTTTGAGGCATATCATGGGCTGCTCTCACTATTTGTGAGCACATGCAGCTTTTTTCTACTATAGAAGAGTTTTAAAAGTATACACATTAGCCAAAAAAGGGTCTAAATATAACTTGAGCATGTCTAAGAGCCTGGGATTATTTGCAGACAGTTGCAAGCTATCTGAACAGAACAGATGCCTTACAAAAATGAGTTTTAACATAACTGAACTTGCAGACAACACTCCAAGCCAGCTAGTGGATAAGATTTCCTACAAATCAAAACAGTTACTTCCAGTGCTGCCTCTATGGGAATGTCTACCCTGTTAATCAAATGCAGCTTAAAAGAAAGATATATTTCCTCCTTCCAAAAAGTTAACCAAATCTGCCCTTTGGAGGCAATCTAGACAGTGACTATGCACCAGACAAGTAGTTCCAAAGAGACTGCTTACTGGAAGTGAGAATAAGTTATTTACTACTTGCACAAATTTGAGAGCACTAAACCCATTTTATTCTGATAAGTCCTGTACAGTAGCTAAAGAGTTATCAGCAGACAGAGCACATTGTTGACACATGTAAACCAGGTCCTTGCATCATGGTGTCATGTTGCAGGTGAAGCCATTTCCCCCCCACCCCGATCATCTAACAGGCTGCAAAACTGCATTTCTATAATCAAGGTGATTCCTGTCAAGTCCAGTACAGCTGTGCTGTACAACAGTGACTGTCCATCCTGGAAGAGCAGCAGAAGATCAAGCAACCAGTGTTTTGTGGCAATAATCTTAGGAGGGATTTCATTCATTCGGTGCATGGTGCTGTACATAAGGTGCATAAATCAGTTAGGTCCCACATCAGCGTGATGAGAAGCCAGTTGCAAGGCTGCAACCAACTACTGGTGTCATGTCCCATATCTGAAAGAAAAACACAATATGGGGAATTGCACAGGGCATCATGCAATACTGAACAACATAAGTCTCTTTTTGACCACCTGCCAAAACAAAACAAAAAAAACCCAAAAAAAACACCTCTACTTCCAAAAAAGCTTGTCCTATACAATGGTAGGAAGGAACTGCTGTTTTTCAGCTTAACCCCAGCTTCACATCTAAAAGCTAAGATGGATGTTGCCAACATGCAAAAGCATTACTGTTTGAAGAGGGTACATTTTTCAGGAGCTAGGAGGCGATTCAGTGTGTACACCCAGGTGAGGGCACATGAAGACAGCAGAGGGTAGGAGGGTGCTAAAAGGGTGGAGCACGTGAGGCACAGCAGGGAGCACAGGAAAAAAAAAAAAAAAAAAAAAAAAAGCACATTTTGCTGAGAGGAAGTGCAAGAAAACATGCGTTTCAAATACATTTGTGAAACAGCATACAGGTTACATGAACAGCTTACTGAAAGCAGAATAAAGACACAGAGAGGTAATAATTGTTTCAATTCAAATAAGTATGAACAGTTTATGTATCACTACATAATCATGCAGTGAAAGTGGAACTTACCTCTCTGGTGCTGAATTAAATCAGGACTATTTAGCCTACTTGTATCACTGCAATTGTGCAGAAACACAGTACAACACCTGATGCAATTCAATAGCACATTCCAACAGCAGCTTTTTAAAAGTGAGGAGAGAGCTGCTAAAGGGGGCATTTAGGCACAGAAGAAGCACATTTTCAGTTAGAGTCCAAAAGTAGCATTACCACAACATGGCTTAACCACCACCAACACTGGAGCCATGGTTCTTAGCAGCATTCAGAGCTACTTATGCCACAATACTTACTTGGCTTTATCTAATGCAGGTTAGAGGAATACATTATGCTTTCTTCCACATGATATCTCCTTCCTCAGCACACAGAGGCAAATATACTGGACCCTGATGGCATCTTGTTACTTACCAGTTGTGATGGCAAGAAAAAAGATGCAGGTATTCTCAGTCACAGTAAGAAGTTCAGTATGGTCGGTTTAGAAGTTCTACTGCCAGCCTGGTCTTATGATACAACTGTTACACTGGCATTGCATGCATAGTGGTTCCTCTCAGAAAATAAATATTTTATCTGAAATATGAGAGTCTGAAATAGTCACTAGCCTATACTTAAAAAGGTAGAAGTGCCCAAGCATATACACATGCAGGAGACTAATCTTAAGGGCTGCTTGCAGCCCTTAAAAAACAAAAAAGACAAATGGTTCTTTACTTTAAAGTCTGCATGTTCCTGTGCCAAGCCCCACACGCCCAAAAAAAGGCAGCGCTTTTGTTGCACCTGGCTTACCTGACATCTGTAAAGACTGGGTGCTCTAGTGGGGCTTTTACCCAATACCTGATTGAATCAGTTTTAGCTAAAAGTGCCAAAAAGCCCCAATGAAGCACCCAATCTATACAGATGCTGCAGAGCTGGGTTGAAGTAATGTGCTGCTTGTTCCAGTAAAGTATGTTTTTTGTTTTTTTCCCCCCCTCTTTGAGTTCACTGAGCATCTTGGCTGCTTGCAGACAAAGTCCCTCCCCCCTCATTACATGTGGGAATTAAATTAAAGTGTATGAGAGACAGGATGATCCTCTAGGGAAGTTTAAGTGCATAATGAGAATTTGCATAATATAGAGTAGGTCAGTGGATGTCACATGCATGGCTGGGATTGCTTTGTATAACTGAATCCTTAGCATTTTAAATTAAGGGATTTTATTTCCCTATCATGCAGTGTTTTATCATCTCAAACTAGCAGAACTATAAAAGCAATCTTTTAAATCTATGGAGATCATCTTCATGTTAACCCACCAGCTAAGTAATCTTTACTCTTATTCTAGCAAAAAAAAAGGGGGAAAAGTTAGGGAAGTCAGATCTACACAGCTTGTAGCAGACTGAGAAATGCAACCACTAAAAAAAGGAAAGTTAATTTGGTTTGTTGGCTTAACATTGTCATTTATCTTCATAAGACGGAGTGTTACATCGTGTAGAGAAGAAGTAATCCTACCTTCACAACTCGATCACTCCCACAGGTCACCATTAGGCCTCTAGAGATGTCCATGGACATGTGGGAAATGTTGTGTTTTCCTTCATGAAAGGTTGCCAAGGAAGCACGACTAGTAAGAGAAAACAGTTTAAATAAGAGACAGCCATTACACAGAGCCAGACAATACATTACAGCAATACAGAACAGTTAAGTAAAACAACTCTCCTATAAAGTCTAAATCAATCCTCACAACAGTGGCTATCTATAAGAAAGCCCTGCTTAGTCCAGGCTCTGTTCAATTTCAAGAGCAGAATTTGAGCTCACAAACCTGAGCTAGAACTTTGTGGTTTGTGGAACTCTTTTTATGCTTTGTCTAGAGAGGACCAAGGTCTGCTAGGTACTGGTATGCTCCTTTACATTACTGTTCTTTAAAACCAAAAAAACCCCCTGTAGGTTTCCCCAGGTTCTTCCATGTACCTTTACCAGTTTCCTGTAGCTTGCCAAACCTCCTGCCCCTTCAGAAAAATGGGGCAAAATAACCTCATTTAATTATTTAGAAAGTTCTCACTTTTAACAAACAAAATACTTGTTGGAAGAGGTTAACTGTTGAATGAGCTTTCAAAATACTCACTCTTCATCCTTGATGGATTCAAAACAAGAGTCACAGACACGGACCTGGAATTCAAAGCCCATGATTGGGTAGCTGGACCGCTTGGTGCTGCATTTACCACACACTGCTTGGCCACATTTTCTGCAGTGATGCTTCATAGAAGTATAAAAACAGGCATTTCAGAACATGAGGGGCCTTCCTAAAAGCAACTGCATCAGGAGGCATCACTTGACTAAAACTAGTACAATTTCATACCAGTTAACACCTAAAGACCATAGTGCCATGGGTAAAATCCTAGTCCCATTTAATTCAATTGGAATGATGGCAGACTTCCAGAGCCAGGTTCTTATCCCATATAGTCTACATCCTTTCCCTACCCATGGGTTCCCCAGAAGGGTAAACAGATTTCTCTTTGCACACTATAGAATGAATACAGCAAAATAACAGAGGAAAGAGCATTAGTGTTTCAATACACCATCTAGGTATCCAATGCAGGGTCTGCACACTGGTAACAGTTTGTCAATGCAAGCACTGAAAACTGTATTGTGAAAAAAGACAAAGTGGCATGGTACCAAATCACAGTGCACTTTCAGTGAAGTCCAGCTCACTTCATTAAGACTGATTTTTTTTTTAAAAAAAAATCTTCTCCCCACCTCCACAGCAACCTAAGGTAAGGGGAGGGAGATGATTTTTCACTGGCTCCAAACTCAACACTACCCAATATAAACACAGGACAATGACCACTAGAGCCACATGAGCTTCTTTAGTTAAACCTTTAACATGGAAAAGTAAGTGAAAAAGTGGGTGTGTCCCCTACATTTAAAAATGCTGAAGAACAGACAGATTGTAGAGACCTGTGACACCGTAGTCCATTACAAACAGTAGAAGCACTGCAGAAGATTTAGGAATCATATCCTCACCTGCCTCAACCCTAGTGTCTTTGTGTCCCACATCTGCTTTATATTCCAGAAGAAAGGCTGTTCGCATTTCTGACAAGAATCACTTTCTAGCCATTGAGGAGCCTGGGGAAAGAGAAAAGAATCCCAGTCTTGGCATGTTAGTCATTGTCTGTACCATGACCAGTAGGGGCCGTTTTAGATGTTCACGGTGAAATTTAAAGAAATACTTCCTGCAACAGCTCTGGACATTAAAAGGCATTACACCAGTTGTTCTAAAAAACTGTCTTGCATGAAGTTAGCCACATAAAAACCAGAGTATACAGTGCTGAGCTACATGCAGGGGGAAGGAGTCATAACTCCAGTTATTTGTTAACAAGAACTCCGTGCACCCCCGACACATGGCTTTTAGCCCACAGCATTGTGTGTTACCAGTACTCTAATAAGAAAAACGGACTAAGCTATAGCTGAATTGTTAGTTTGCTGCAGGGTTTGAAGTCTGCTGGATTTTGTTGTCCGGATTCTGCTGATCATGAAGGGCTGTGGAGTAAGCCAAAAAATGCAGGAACATCTTTATTCTCATCTAGTCAGCCATTTCCAGCGTTAACATCCTTTTCCCCTCCAACTGTCAATTGAGGATGAACAACCCCCCCCACAACCTCTTTTTTTTTTTTTTTTTTTTAAACAAGATATAGTGTTTAGTTTTCCTCCTTACCTTCTCTGCAAGCGTTTGGCCAGGCTTTGGAGATTAATGCACTAAGAGAACTACAGATGTGCTAGAAGTTGCACTAGCGTTTTCAGAAATATTGTTGTAATCTGAAAACTTGACAATGAAGTTAGCATTGGGACACTTTAGTCAAGTCTGTAATGCTTCCAAATATTTCTAGAGCTCCCGGGAATTTCTAGTGTTTCCTGGGGAACAGACTTATACAGTGAAGGTTACTAAAATTAAACTTAACCTAGTAATATTTTCCACAATAGTCTGCCTGGCAGCAGCATAAATCTTTGCACTAGCACAAGTTCTTACCTCTTCTCTGCTGATATCCATATTCCAAACAGCAATTCCGCCATCAGCTGAACAGGACACTAGTTGCCGTGTGAGCTGGAGGTAGCAGATGGCCTGCACCTTGTCACTGTAAACAGAGTGAACATTATTTGCCCTTGAAAAAATTAAGCAAAAAGCAATGCTCTTATGTTCAGGTGTGAATTTTCGAAGACCCACCTAAGCTGAAAGTCAGTGACCAGGTCTTGTCAACTGTAAAATTATCTTAAAGCAAGTCTATCAAGCAACAGCCTAGTGTGCTAGCAATGCCCAAGTGTAGGTTAGAAGTCAACTGGGTACTTGAACTGCTGAGTGCTCAGCCTTGATGCAGTTATGCTAAAACTATGTTAGGCCAGGAAGCAGCAAGTTTAAATCCTTACACTGAAGGGAGATCACCAGCAAGACACTGACATAACTAATGGGACTTTTTAGGCTCTATGAACATCTGAACTAATTTCCATACACCAAACAGATTAAGATACAGCTAAAAAACTCTCATACAAGTGTCTTATTTTTATTTCAATCTAAAATTCATAGAGCAATATACATTTAAGCAAACCCATTAGACTTGCATGTTGCTATACTGACTAGTAGGAATTCATCAAGATTGTCAAAAAAAAAGCAAAAGATGCGTGTAGATGCTTCAGAGATTTTTGTAGCTGTGCCAGGTAAAAAGTACTCCTCCGATTAAACCAAGACAAAGACGACACATCAGAACAAATGACTTTACATAAATATGTGCATTCACATGCATTTATGCCATCTTGTATAAAGGCGGCTTAGAATAGCTTACAATGAAGCTCATAAAGTATGAGCCAAACAAGCAACACTACTCCCCGCTCTACTCTAAACTTTCATTCATATCTGGGTTCTATGCAGACAGAAACCCTCTTCCCACGTTTTGCCCTGCCATTGTGGGCCTGTTCTCCCTCCACTATCTTTTGCAAAGGGGAGCCCCTGCACATGTCTCCCAAGTCTGCATGCCCCTCTTCCTTGAGGGACTGTGGTTCTCCCTTCAGAGTCCTACATCTTTATCCCTTTCCTCCCCATTTCTATTCCATCCTCCAAAAGTATTCCAATGAAAGGTGAATTATGTCAGTGGAATCTGACCGCTGCACTGCAATATTAGGAACTTTTAGGAGCATCAGATGGGCAATATTTTCTCCCACCTCAACTTCAGAAAATTATTTTTAGCCTGCAATCCTGCCATTCCCCACTCCAGTAGAGCCCAAGCTGACAGAAAAATCCTCTTACAACTGCAATGCTGCTTGATACACTGCTGAGTTCCATCTTGTCTAGAGCATGACTAATACGCGAGAGCTTGCTCCACCATTCAGTCTCTGAAGAGATGCCCAAAAGCCAGAGTATGAGGAAGAACCCCCCCCCATAATTCACTGCTACATACTGATGGCCTTGAAGCAGCAGTGTTCGTCCTTTTCTTCCACCAATATCCCACATGATAATGCTGTGATCGGATGCTCCAGAGAAGAGGAGACGTTGAACAGGATCCCACCACAAGGAAGTAATGCTTCCTAGAAGAAAGAAAATTTTAAGAACCAATTCAAAAGGGGATATTCCCTATTGTAAGCATGCTTAGCAGTTTACCAACTTAAACAATAAATCACTACAGTGCACAAATAAGCTTTAAAGGGAAAAGGACAGAACAACCAATAGTGTTTAATTTGGCAAGACTACTTCTTATTTATGGAATGCTCTCAGTTGTTTATTAAGTACATTCACATAGTAGTTCAAGTTTTCAAATAAATGAAAGAACCGCTTATTTTTAAAATAGAAGCAATTAAATGGCAAGTTTATTGTTTTTTTGTAGGACACAGGGAGCTGAGAGATTACTTCATTTACCCATTTCCTTTCAACCCCCTGTACTTACGTGTCAGTTGCCTAAAAATGTATACACTTCAGGCACTTTAAAAGCAGAAAGTTAGCAACTCTTGGGCAGAAACAGGAAAGAAAAGCTACCACAATACACAGAAACTTGTATTCTCCACATTAGGACTGAGAAGGTGTGCTCCACTCAGTGCTGTTCATCACCACATGTCAACTGACTCAAATCAACAAAAGCATGTGACGTCGCAAAGTTTGTGACTTCTCAGCATGCCCCAGCTCAATTTCACAATAAACTCTGCTTGGGTACGTATGTCTTTCTTGGTATTTTCAAACAATACACAGAAACTTGTATTCTCCACATTAGGACTGAGAAGGTGTGCTCCACTCAGTGCTGTTCATCACCACATGTCAACTGACTCAAATCAACAAAAGCATGTGACGTCGCAAAGTTTGTGACTTCTCAGCATGCCCCAGCTCAATTTCACAATAAACTCTACCAAGAAAGACATACGTACCCAAGCATTTTCAAAATTCATACCTTGCCTACCTGTTCCTACTGTGCCAGTGACAAACCCAGAAGCAAGAATGAAAGCATCTTGAGACTGCCTCTTGTCACTGCTCTCAAGAGATCTCTCCAGTATGACTGAGAAGATCAGTATGGGGCACCTGCAGAATGTCTCTACTGCTCAGTTTTTTGGTTTGGCACCAGAAGTAACCTAGCCAGCACTGAAGTAGGGGCCTGTACATGATCCATTTGTTTTTACAGGATCAGATTTTGGCTCCTCTCTCCACTCAGCATTTTACACAAAAGGCTCTAAATTAGGATATTTAGTTAGAGCCCTGCTTATCAAGTTCTCCATTTCTTTTCAAGATAGAAAATTAGAATCAAATGCATCAATTCAATCATTTAATCTCATAATTTAAAGAAGCTACCCTATACATTTCTACACAGTTACAATTGGTTAAAATTAAATTGTGCAAGAGGAATGTATGCAGAAAACAAACAGCCATTTTGCCTTAGAAATGGTTAAATATAAAATCACCTAGATGGACCATTCCTTTTCTTTTTTTCAATGAATGTAAGCTAGATTTGAGAAAGGTGGCCATCTAGTGGGTGCATATGTACTGCAAGCTTAACTATTTGTATGCACAATTTAGCTACTTCTAAAAGTTGCTGCTACCCAACTTTTGGGGAGGGGTCAAGAGGTCAGCCCTTGAGTGAAGACCGTACAGCTTACTAGGAAAAAACTCGAGTTCTTAGCTATTTGAACTGTCAGGTTATTTAGAAGCATCAAAATTTAATTCCTAATATTTCTTTAGAGGAGTACTTACAGAGCTTCAGCAAGTTCACTACTTCACTTTTCTAAATAAGCCAAACAGCAAGGAGAGATTCTCAACCAAGGTGCCACAAGCTCCTTTTAAGGGGTGATGCAGTGTCCCTGCTCCCAGGTCAACTGCCCCACTGTTTCTAGGAGATGGTAGAACAGCTGCAGTAAAAGCTAATGCAACTCTGGGACAGAATATGGCTCATTTGGGAACATAGGCAAGACCCAGGTAAGAACAAGGCAGGAGCTCTGGAAGGAAGCCAGCCCCTTCTCTACTCCTTAGGAAGACAGTGGGAGGCCCTATGCCAAGAAGCTCTTCCAAGAAGGAACCTGTAACAAAGCCCTAGGGTAAAGATGGTGAGAGTTGCTACTAAGCTGTGCCACACTGCACTGTGCCAGCTGGATCCCTCCCACAGCAGGGAGCCAGCTATTATGTAAAAGTATCTGTCCTGCAGGGGAAGCTTTTCCTTTCCTTGTTTCACAGAACTGCCCCTTCAATATAATGCATGAAAGGGGAGGAGAAATAAAGAAGTGAAAGTGAGTGGTTTCCACCAAGCTAGGGAAAATTGGCTTTATTGCTAATCGTATGTCTTGCACAAGAAATCTTATTTTGCTTTTAAAAAGCTTTTCTAGACCACACACTTAAATACCCAAGTGCCTCAGACATCAGGAATGAAATGAAATCTGGGGTGTTCAGACCTTATAGCAATAGGAGCCATAATAGTACTTTTCTAGAGCAGCAGTTCTCATCTAGGGATTGGCAGACTTATGATTAATATTAATGTTATTCATGTATGCTTTTTCCAGTTTGTTTTTTAAAACATTTCCAGTCATGTTATTTTTAATGCACTATTTTTTTTTTTTTTAAATGGGGGGCCCCACTACATTCAGAAGTCAGAAGGGTGCCTTTTAAAAAAAAAAAAAAAAGACTAAAAAAAGGTACAGTGCCACTGATCTAGAACCTACATCAAGAGGTATGCAAGTTTGAATTTCATGCCTTCTGCTACAAAGTGGCTATTCCAAATTTTGGTCAAAGTGAAAGGGAATCTACTTTACCTTCATGCCCTTTAAGTGTTGTTATAACTGAGCAGATATTCTGTTCAAGCTTCAGCAGCGTGACCTGTCCAGAGTAATCGCCAACAAAAGCATGCTGAGTTTCAAAATCGTATCTGAAGAAGAGTCAAGGACCAGCAAGCTAGCATCACCTGCCCTCTTAACATACTCAATCTGGATAACTAAAGCAAGCTATAACAAACACTACAACAGAAGCCAAAGCTTTCTAATGAGGCTTTCTATTGCCCCATAATTACTGTATTTACTCAAAATCTGAGGTGAGATGCTCCCCTTCTCCCCATATCATTATGGAGCAAGGAAAAAAAGTGCCCCTTGTCTTAGCTTTGCAGATTTGCAAATGGAGGGTGGGGGGCAGGAAGCTTCAGGGCCAGTCAGACCCACAGCAGCCTCCTGCCCCCACCCCCCATTTGCCCTCTGCACTTGTGCCCCCTTCCTTCCCCCCCAATATTGTCAGGTGTAGCTCTGCTCTGGATCAGGTTAGGTTCCCTCCTGAGCACATGGAAACTTTTCCCCCTGCTCAGCCAAATCAGCAGCCAACACCGCTGCATGACCCGGGAAGGACTATGCTTCCATGTGTCAAGCTCTGCAAGGGAACAGAGTCCAGACAACATCTGACAGTTGTGGGGGAGCAGGGTAAGAGAAGCAGAGGCCGTGGGGAATGGGATGGGGGTGTGCAGATGGCATTAGATTTATAGGAACAGGAATGGCCTATGTATTTCATGCCAGGAAAAGAGGGGGGGGGGGGGGGGGGGGGAG
>NW_005841967.1:2941313-2947839 GCF_000455745.1 Alligator sinensis | reverse complement strand
GGGGGAAGGCATGTTTCATTGCTGTGACAATTAAGGCCTAACAGAAGCAAGCTGGACCATCATATAGGAAATGCTTTAGTCTCACCTCCCAGAGCAGGGCTCTGCTTCCTGATTAGATTTGTATTCCAAATTAGGCACTTAGTGCCTAAAAGCAAAGGACAAGAAATCTCCTTTTGCTCAGCGAGCAAGTCCCTTGCCCATCAGCCAGCAATGTAAACAAGTAAGACAAAGGGTGAAAAAGGAAAGGATACCACATAAACTAAGTGATCAGGATGACCATTAGGAACACAGGGATAGAAGTGATCTCAGAAGTCAGTCTACCACCCTACTCAGCAAATAAACCTGAGGTTCCTGACAGAGGTTTGTTACCTATTATCACAAGGGTAAGAAAGCAGATGTTTCGAGATCTAGTTTACTGCAACATGTTCAAACACCTTGTGCCATTAAGCTTCATGTCAGAGGCTATACATTGTGTTGACCTTTAATAACGCGTATAAGGTAGTATATCAGTATTCCTTCATTCCAGAAGTTTATGTTGCCATCAACTTGAAGACAACACTCAGCCAAGAAACATGTACTCAGCTGTCTCTCTCTCTCTGTAGTTAATCCTTTTGGAATTAACTAACTAGTATATCTAGATTCATAAAGGATGCTGAATACTCAGAACACATTGAAAAGGTAATTTGCTACTTGCTGTTTGCAATTCAAACATTTCATCTAAGAGAGCAAGAAAAGGAGTCATGACATTAAGAACTAAAATAAGCGGCTTTCTGTTAAAAATACCTAGCTTTATAATTTCACCCTAACAGTCTATACCAGAATATTCCTACAAGGTAGCTGGAGTTGGTTCACAATAAGAGTGGAAACTGGATGCTTATGGACTTCGTTCCCTTGCCTGCCCTTCAGGTCAATCTCACAATGAGAACACAAATGCACATTATTCTAGCCTCTCATTGGGGTGGCCATTTGGAACACGCAGCATTGCATATGGAATAAATATGCAGTAAGATCAGACTGCTTTCAATTTTAGTGCTGTTTTCTACTCTACCACAGTGTTACTTCACGAGTAACTCAATTCTCACAAACAGAGCAAGCCAAGCCAGTGCACAGATAGAAGACCTTAAAAAGGAACCCAATGCTGTAAGCATATTTCTTTGAAATCAGTAAGGAACTCAAGTACTAGAATATATTTGTTTTTAACTTTTCAATGACAAATCCTGAACACCTACAGCTAATTAAGTAATAATAAATCAGGCAATGAGCATGGCATTGGGCTGGACAGCTGTTTCTTTTTGGGCAATTACAGTTCATAAACCTGGTTTTCCCAGCACTTGGACTGACGGGCTTGGAAGTAGACGATGGCTGAAGGTCAATGTGGCAGCCTTAAGCAGTTTATGAGGTGATGCTGTTATGAGCATATCATTTGCTAATAAGTCACCTAGTTTAAAGCACATTAAAAAACCGATGACAATACTATTCATGCACATACTTCCCATGCAAAATTAATTATATACCCAAAACCCCACAGCACTATACGAAGGGAATGTGTACATCCCAGCTTTTCAGAGAAGAAAAAAAAACTAGCAACAGAGGGGCAAGCTGCAGGCAGCTCCTGAACATGAATATCAAGGGACAGAAATAATTTAGTAGTGTAATAAGCCAGATCCAACTCTGAAACAATTGCTAGAGCAACTTGGAAAGGACCTATACTTGGAAGGTCAGAGTCTGAAGATAAGGCTGTAAAATTAACTTATGTCAAACAGAAATAAGAGGACAGTAAGGGGAAAGATAGGAAGTGCCTCTTGATGTGGTGCTTGTATATCCTTCATATGAAGTCTTGGCTACAGAGGAATTACCATAAAAACTGGTAACTGACAAAAAAAATTAAAAAAAAAATGGACAGTTCATAAATAGCAATAAATACAACTGCAAAGACTGGCAAGATTAACAGATTTTGAAGAAATGCATAGCTTGCACCCAGCTGGGATGGGGACAAACTTGCAATTAGAGGGAGACCAGTTCTGAGGCGATCCAACTAGGCTTGAGAGGAAATTAAAGAAAAAAAAAAATGTAAGACCGAGTGCCAGGTAAGGCTTATCTACAGCACAACCCTACTATGCAGAGGGATAAGCTTCCAAAGAAGCTATTCTCCAGCTGGCCTAGAGAACCCTAGAAAGTAAAGTGAAGACTGGTTGAAGAAACAACCTCCTCCTTGAGATAGACTTACCATGGAACAATGAACCAAGTTTGTGTTCCAATTGCCATAAAATTCCATGTGCTAACAGGGCATTAGTTACAGATATGGAGCAGCTTTAACAAGAGATTGAGTAGAAAATGGCAGGTAAGAGAGAGATCCCAGAGCATCCAATAAAAGGTGCATCCAAGAATAAGCCTTCCTAGAAGAGATTACAACCTAACCAGCATGCACAGCTACCTTGCTCTAGTACTTAAAATACATCTTAGGGGAAATAATACAAGTCAGTTAATTTTTTTTTCTCTACACAAGGTCAATCTGGTGACTATTTATACATTGTCTTGTGTAATTAGTGTTGTCTCTGACTAAAAAGAAAGTATAACCTGATAAACAAAAGTTATATCATGCAGACAAGCTGTAAAGCACAAAGTCCAGTTTCTTATAGTTTAGTAACAGGAAAAAAAAACCCAAACAAAACATAACTAGGCTTTAACATCTAGTAGGAGTTCCAATTCATTTTTGTAACCAGTAGATACATTTCAGATTCACTTCCTTTGGTGTCATTTAAATTCACAAGCTTGAAAAATAAAAACAAGGTACTATCTTAGGAGTTAGTTGCTGGGTTTGTTATATTCTAGGGGTTTTTTTAACTGGGGGTACTTGGGATGGCCTCAGCAGGTACTCGGCACACTCACCAATTGGCTGCCAGGGCCACCCCTCACCACTTGTCTGGCCGCCGGGGGACTCCTGCTTTCTCAACCGGCTGCCAGGGATACATTGACCCAAAAAGGTGGAAAACTCCTGTATTCAGTATAGAAGATAACGAATGGCAGAAGACTAAGAAACTTACTTATGCCATTAAGAACTGGCCAAGAACCTTCCTTGTAAGCAAAGCAGAGGCATAGGTAGATTTAAAACAAACAAATCTGAACCTCATTGTTATACAGAAAGGAAACTTCAGATTTCAAGCTAATTAAATTGGGGGTAAGGGGAAGAAATCTGGTCTTCCAATTGGTTAGCAAAGGATACTGTAAACATGAAGCCCAGGAGGTAAAGTAATGTCTCCCCAGCATGCTCCCACTCCTGGTGCACATCCAGCTGACACACTTATCATGGCCGGTACTGATAACCCACTCTGATGTCAGGCAGAAAGTGACAGCAGACACGCGATTTTGATGAGCTGTGGAAAAAATAAATAAATAAATAAATAAATAAAGTGGTTTTGGAACTTTTTGCTACAAATGCTTCAGTTAGTTGAAGTCTCATAAAAAAAAAAGCACACAAAACGTAAGGTAAGAGGTATTTGTGACAGTTGGAGACACCAATTCCAGAAGAACAGGGCTTTAACCTCTAGTCATACTGACTGCAACCCAGAAGTAAGAGTTACCACAGTTCAGCTCTGAATTTGCTACTACAGTAAATGGATAAATAAATTAGCATGTTTGAAGGAGCAAGACTGCAAGGGGGGGGTGGCACTTGGTTTAAATCCAAGACAACTCCCATTTAGTCATCTCCCACAAAATTAAAGTCCCCTTCCAGTCAGGACAGACTGGTAGCTGATCCCCAGTGAATTAGGTAGTTCAGCATTATGTAGACTAGTGCAAAAGAAAACAATGCAAAAAGCTGAAGAGGAAACAAAGTAAAAAGGCACCTTCCCCCAATTTTTTTTTTTTTTTAAATGCATGTATTTTTTCCTTGATTAAACATAAAATCATCTGCTTTATGATAAAAGAGCTTTTGTTGCTTTAAAGAAAAAGAGTTCTTTATTTTAGGCAAGAACATTATGTCAGAAAGTCATAAGACCAATTGATTATTACCTCAAAGGCCTACAGATGACTTTATGCTAAAGGCCAGAAATATGCAGGGGAAAGAGAAGTAGACTTGAACACTAACAACTTAACCAACTGAGTTTGGTCAAATGTTCTTTATAAGAAGTACTAAATGCTTGGAAGGAAGTTATTTCATCCACATTGGGTCTCTGTTAGTGAAGCTAATGTTAGAACTCAAGTGGGGAAACTTTCTTGGCTCTTAAGTCACTTAAGCTCCACAAAGTGTCAGAAGGTATCCTTGCTTAATTATCACCTACATACAAGTCCTCCCCTTATTAGGATATACACCAACTGCTATTTTGAGAGTCTATGTAGTCTTCAAGTCAGTTTCTGCCACCTCCACTGGCCCCTAAATAAATTAGTTATCCACAGATTTAAGTATCTAGGGACAGATTATTAGATCTGAACAGAAATAGCCAGAGCTAAAACCTTCAGTGTTTTGCAGATTACACTTGTATGGGATTTTGATTTGTACTTAAACTCAACTTTTTGATGATAGTTTCCAATTGTACAATATCCCACAAGCTGCACTTAAAAACAAAACAAAACAGTAATCACCTCCTACATCCCACCCAAAAAACTACTCAGACTGCATGTCAGAATATTCCATTTTCTAACATTCAGATCTGAAACTTAAAATTCTCTGTAGTGCTCTATAACAAACCAAAGCCAGTCCAAGACATTTAATCCTGTATTTAGGATACAGATTTTTTTTTTTTTTTTTTTTTTAAACAAAAACCAAGGTAACAGCCATCATTTACTGCAAGTCACCAATCTCTGGTATGCAACTACTCAGCAGGCACCATCACAATTCAGCCTGGACCAGTTCAGAGAATTTTTTTTTTTTTTTTTGCAAGGGGGGGGAGGGGGGGCGGCTATATATTTGTGGAACCACACTATGTTACCTGGGTAGGTCTTGACAAAATTCATCTTATTAAAGTCTTCTGAGATATGAAACTCCTAAAAAGGTGGGGGGGGGGGGGGAAAAAAAAAGTTAGACAGCAGAAGGGTACACGAACTCAGGCTGACGCAAAACAGCCTGTTTGAAGAAGATCCTTCATACCGAGACCAAAACAAGGCAAAGAAAGCAAAGCAATAACCTCACAGAATGGAACAGACTGGTACCCAGAGGCAGAAAATGTCTTGTGCTACAAATTGATAAGGTCTCAGAAGCCCCCAAAACTAGCAGATGCTCTACTAGCATCTTCCTCAGGTTTTGCCCGAGTAAGAGATGCATTAACCAGCTAACTTTAGCTGTTTAAGTGTAAAAATGTCTTCTAATACTTCAGGCATACATTCATCCAGTACATACCATATACTAGTTCCTCCTAGAAAAGAAGTTTCCAGTCTCAATCATTTTGAAGTTTAGGCAGGATTAGGATTTCCCACCTACATACACATATGAAAGGCAAATAAAGAAGAACAGGGCCTACACAAAGGAAGGATGCAAGGTGTGCAGAGTTAACCCTCCCCTTAGAGCTGAAAACCTAGTTCTACAGACATCTACACTACAAGCAAGGATAATCAGCAGCATGGAAACTGTTCAAGAGAAGACTCAAATATGGTTTTCAGTTTTTCCAGTTACAAAATAAAAGGACCAGCTATAACTAACTCCATTTATGTGTTACAGCCAGTCTAGTAAAATCCACAATTATCAAGCTGCCTGCTGGAAAAGATTTACATTTAACTAGAATTCTTTAGAGAAACTGCTGCAGTAACTTACCATAATAGCTCCATTATCCTGACCTACAAATATTCGTCTACTGTCATGATGATAAGCCATAGCTGAACAAGGAGCTGCCAAGAAAGCCAGTACATTGAGAAATTAGACAGATGTTAAAGTACATATATCACAGCAACTCAGCCTTTTGGACCACAAGGACCAAAAAACTGTTTTTGATGAGCAGCAGACAGTTAGACAGCCTTCAGGTTTGTTTGTTTGGCAGCAGGAGTGGGGGAAGCAAGCAGAAAGAGTTTTTGATTGAATTTCCTCTACTAGTTTATGAAGTACATACACCATATATAAAAAAAAAAAAATCCTCCATGAAGGTGCTCAGCCTCTGGAAGATGAGATGCAAGCCTCAGGCAAAAGATAAAATAATTTGATCAAGGCCAAAAGGAGTTACAGATCAGAAGTCGAAGCTTCACATCGAAAGACAAAGAAATGGCATTTCAAGTGCTAAGTGTGACATGCAGGGCAGTACAATTGTATCGGAACACATTTTTCTGGGATCTGATCATGGTAATCAGCACTACAGGGCAGGGATGGCAGGACAGAAATAATATTTGATCATGTTAACCTGATGCAAGAAAGCACTTCAAGATCTGCATCTTGGGAGAGGGGAGGGATAAATTCTGTCTGTGGCCATCTGATTACCCACAGGCTCTTTTGACAGTCAGTGTAAGACCAGGAAAAAAAGAAAGAGCTCAAAAAGGAGGAGTAGGAGGATCTTGGAAATATAGTCTGCAGGACAGACAGGAAAGTGCTCAAAAAGGGGGGGGG
>NW_005841967.1:2939603-2941047 GCF_000455745.1 Alligator sinensis | reverse complement strand
GGGGGGGGGGGGGGGGGAACAGAATTAAAGTGAGACAAAACATCCTCAGGAGGACATAGCCAAAGTCTCTTTAATCATATAGATTTCTACATTAGTTAAGTTGTAATTATTAGGACATATTTTGTTTGGAATGGGCTCCAAATCAGTTTTCTCTGCAATACCTGGGTAAACATCTCTTTGCCCTTCTACTGAAACCTATATGGGGGAAGGAAGAGAGGGGGCTTCATATAGGAACAAAAACAATAGCAAATGGCTGTTACATCAGCTCCATAGAACTAGAGCCTTATGTATGGCTGAGCTTGGCAAGAGTAAGTTTCCAAATGTTGAGATACCTTGACACTTACATGACATGGTGTGGTAGATGCTGGGCCAGTACTGCCCACTGTCCCTCTTCAGCCATACTCGAATTGTTCTGTGGAGGGGGAGAAGGGGAAAAGAAGGGAGATAAAAAGGGAAGTTAGGAGGAGTGATGCACACAACTGCACTGGTTAGTCTCTAGGCCTCTTGGATTTCCAGCTACTCCAACAGCTATTACAGTGCTGAATAACCTCTCCATAAAGTGCCACCAATAAGCTCCCCCCATAGCCATCTATATGCTGCAAGACCAGTTCAAACTTCCTGCCCAAAAGTCCGGCTTATGTCTATTAATTGGATACTGTTGGTAAAAAAGACAAAACTCAGGTCTGACTTGGGGCAGATACATAGATCAGGCCTTCTTGCTGTCAAAACAGACTCAGTTTTATTTTGTGTATACAAGCAACTTCAGTGTTTCTACCATGCAAGCACACACAGCTCATAGGCACCACTCTGTTCAGTACTTTTCAGGGATTGACAATAGTAGCATTCATGTTATCAGTGGCTAATGTTCAAGTCTCAGGCTGATTGGGCCCAAGCCTCTTCTTCTTGAAGTCCATCCCACAGTTCAAATGAAAGTTGAGATGAAAATACAAAGTCAAATGCAAAGTCACCCATAAACAGGCTGATGAAAATATGATTCTTGCCCTCCTGACACCCCCCTCCAAAAAAGAAAAAACAACGCTCTTTGCAGCACTTGCTTTGTGTATGATCATATTTCCTTTTTTAAAGGTTGTGCACTGGTTCATGCATGAAGTTCACTTCCACAATGCTCCCCATGGGCTGCAGAAAAGAAAGATTGACTAATATTGACCAGGAACTGAAACAAACAGTCAAGGTGAAGATGTGACAGATAAGCCTGATGCTGCCTCAGTTTGAATCTGAGGACAAAGAGGGAAAACCTACATGGTTTTTAACACAGGTGACTGGTAGGGGAGGCACAGGAGGCATTGGCCCCTGACTCAGCACCACTCAGGATACATCAGTTTTTTTGCCACACGGGCCAGCGGGGTGGGGGAGGATACTTAAGCTGTGGCACAGAAGAACAGGAGTGGATATGGGGCTTTTGGCTTGCCCTTGGGCCTGCCCA
>NW_005841967.1:2932677-2939572 GCF_000455745.1 Alligator sinensis | reverse complement strand
CTCGCCCCCCCCCCCCCCCCCGACTCAGGAGGCACCAGTCACCCCTGGGTTTTTAATAGTGCAGAATCAGATGCTCAGAAAAAGGGAAAGGGAGACCTTGAGAATTTGATCGAGTCAGCAGAATAGTGGAAAACTTGTTAAAACATCCTGGATATATTTGAAGAGGGCTCCATCAGGAAAAAAAAAAAATCCAACTTTAAAGTAACTCAAGTAGATAAGCATCCTTTAAAGTTTCTCTCTCAAGCAGAAGCTAAATCTTCTGCTTCTTCCAAGCTACTGTTCACCTTCTGTTATGAATCCATGAATAACAAACTTGAGCTTGTTTACAGTGGTATACTGGAACTATTTAGATTATGCCCTGAAGGAACAAGGAAGTCTGAAATTACAGGATTCTGCCACTGAAGTGTTATCAAACAAAGTCAGAAACTAATAGTGGTGTTCTCAAGTGGACTAATGAAATTTTTTTTTTTAAAGTTTGAACTTACATAAACATAAGACTGATTAAATGTAAAAGTTACTCATGCAGATCTGTTAGTTAACTAAGATAATTTAGTTACAATAAATAGAGAAGGAGGGTAAGCCTATGCAGACAACTAGTACATTCCAGCTTGGCCCAGTGCGTTAAGATTCTAACCTAAAATTATGCTTAAGCTCAGCAGGCTTTTCAGGTTAGTACATTAATATAAGAGCTGCCATACATCCTCCAGCCTGGTCGTTTTGCATTTGCATTACATGACAAGCTCTGAGGTATGGCTGGACACCATTCTCCTGCCCCAAGACTACTGCTTTATTCAGTTCAAAGCCTAGAGAGCAAGCTATTGTACAAACGAGCTTTCATTCAGCATCCATCCTCATGCACTGCACACTTCCCAAGCGCATCATCATGCAGTGTATCAAAAAATGTCATGCAGTTAAAAATGACATGGCTTCCCTACCATCCTGCCTGCTGCATGAACCAGATGCTAAATTTTGTTTCATTAAATGAGAGACATGAGGATTCTTAGCAATATACCCCTTCCATTTAGGCCCAAGTTTTTGAAGTCAGCAAACAGTAAATTTAAGCAGCCAGACGTAAAAAACAGACTTTTTTTACCCACTGCTTTAGACAACTTCTAGGCTCACAACACTGGTTTGAATAAATTCAAACCCCTTCCACTTCTGACCAGAGCCCTTCAGTTACCTTTGTTTTCTGCTGACTGTCAGAATAAACCGTTGGTAACCATACCAAATAGAGAAAAATGCACAGGAGATTTTGCACGTACAGTAGCCTTTGTTTCCTCCCAAGACTCTTGTACATTATACTGAGCTTGGAAACTGTGTTGTGCTTCCATGGTTTGCCAGCTATTTGCTAATCAAGTAATATCTTGAGCATGCAGTTTATACTTAGCCTTATGAACACACAGTTCCTCTCAAACACAAGAGCTGAAGTCACAAAATTGGCAAAACTGTGCCTCAGAAAGTTTTTCCTTAATTGATGCAAGTTAAGCAGTGAACTAATAATTGGTGTGCATTTTTCAGTCAGTTACGGATGACAGATTTATTGCTGAGGGCAGAGTATTACATATACAATTCTAAACAGCACAACAAAAACCTGAAGAGATTCCCTTAAGTAATGAAATTTCAACATATGGTGCATAATTAATCAACATTTCCATTTCCCCACTGGCAACTATGGTATGTTCAACTTTTTTAAGGGGGGGGGGGGGGGGGGGAGGAGAAAATGAACTTCTTGGTAGACAAGGGTCTAGTCCATAAACAAGGGTCTTGGATTGAGTGCTCCTATAATTCTCTTTCCACAGTCTCCTCACACTTGAAGGCTCTTCATCTGAGCTCCGCAACTATACAGCCAAAAATCCCCCAATCTTTCTTGAGATCCAGTTTCAGTTCAAGTTTTATTTAAGGAAACAACTCATGTTCAATACCCATCAGAATTTGGTTGGAGCTCAAGTTTCCCTTATGCAAGCTAGAAATAAATACTAGCTTACCTCAAAGTATGCTGAAAGACCAACTTTATTAGCATCTTTAAAAAAAAAAAAGTGGGGCCCATTAGTCAAGAGACACTTTAGAAGCACATGATTCAATTAAGCTGAATGGTTCTTCCAAATATTTTTGAGCTAGTTTAAGTGGCTACATTGAAATTGAAGTCTTGATACCAAGGAACAAAATCCTGGTGAAAACATATTACAGTTCATAGCTAGAAAAATGAAATTCATTTCTGGATCTACACTGCACTGTGAACAAAGTGCACTGAAAAGAAAAAACAAAAAACAAAAGGCAAAGAAAAACAAAACAAAACAAAACCCCACATGTTAAAGGATTGTAACAGGTAGTGCTACATAACATTTACTGTTACCTCATAATGGGATCAACAAGAACACTTTTCTCTTAATGGGTTATTGAACAAGTGTGATGTTACTTGTATGCCTAAAGACTTGTATGCTCAAAATGTCCTAAAGACATTTTGAGCATGGAAAAGTTGATGGGTCCAGTGGAACCCCCAACTTCTGCATTTCAGTTACTCCTACCAATAAAAAAGTTATAATTGTCATTATTTACTCTCAAAAGATAAGACCAACGTTGGGGGGAGGGGGCAAAGAAGAAAGAGGAGGCATGTTAGATGGCCATATAAACATTGTCCGAGCACTTCGGATCCCCCTTTTGTATTTGTATGACCAACACTGCAATGAAAGTTTAAAAATCATTCCACTGCTGTGGGCAGAGAAGGCAGACACCATGATAGTATGGGATTTCTAAAATGCAACACAAAGATGCAACTGCAGCTCATACAGCCAAGCTAGCTCAGGCTGCCATACTTTGCACTGCCATAGCTACACTGCTTTCAGTTGCACAAGTCAGCCTGGGCCACAGCCACACTACACTTAGTGCCTTAGCTAGTCAGTTTAATATCCAATTCAGACATATCTGTACAAGCTGCAATGCCAACCTTGGACAATGTAGATGTACCCCAAAGTCACACAGGGAGTCTACAGCAGCAGCCTCCAAACTTTTTAAGTAGGGGATCACCTTTGGCATTTAAAAGCACCCCAAGATCTATCATGCACTGCCACCCTGCCCCTCCACTCCATCCAGCAGTTAAGTCTGTGGGGAGGGAAGGGAGGGGCGGATAGAGGCAGAAGGAGAAAAAAATTATTTGGGGGCACACCTCCCCAGCAAGCAAGTCCTGCCTGGCCAGGGCCCCACTCAGCTTACCCCTGCTCCTGCCTCTGCAGCACTGCCCCTGACCATGGGGGCCTTGATCTAGCCCCTAACCCTTCCCTCCCCCATGGACTGATCTGCTGGGCTGGGGCATATACATGCATACACGTGGACACTCAGCCCCCCGCACCAGCCTCAGATTGACTCCAAGAGGCTCTAAGATCTACCGGTGGATCAAGATCTACTGGTTGGTGACCACTGGTCTACAGCATGGCAAAGAACTGAACCCAGGGTTTTAATGTCCAAGGCTGGAACTCCAACAATAGTCACCTAGTCCCTAAGAAAACTTACTTTCCATGTTGCTTCTTTCAAAGAATATTCTGGAAGACAAGCTACCAGGCAACACCTGGCACCTATCCCTCCCCCCAACAAATATCACCAATTCATTTTGTAACTAGATTTATACCTAGCTACATAAAATGCCATTTTTCTACAACCTCTAAGCTACTGCCTCAAAGTCAAATCCTGGTTAAAAAAAAAAAAAAAACAAAAACAAAAAAACCCAAACCATCAGCAATCAAGTCAACTTCTATAGGTCCAGAATTTGGTTATGTACAAATACACTACTGAAGCTATAGACAAATACTACAGTGAATGCACTAAACAGCTGACATTTAAAGAAACTGCTGAGACAAATGCCTGCAGAATAAGTACCAAGAACCCTATAATCTCTCTCTCAAGTTGCCTTTTTAAGCTTTCCGTAATCCACATAACATTTCATATTGGTGCTCCTTTAGTGTTTCACCCATCTCATGAGCAGGGATCCTGCTTCCCACCCCCCCCAATTTAAAAAAAAAAAAAAAAAAAGGTCACAAATTCTGATTCCCGCCCCCACCAAGTCTATGATTAAGATGAAAGGCCCCTCCACAGACCCTGCTGGTGCCCCTCACTCTGCACCCCCCCAGCCCTGCTGGTGGTGCCCCTCACTTCCCCCCTCCCCCCACACACAGCCCCTGCTCCCTCAGCCCTGCCAGAGGGGGCTCCCAGCTGCCAGGGCTATGGGGCCAGGGACCTGGGTCCGCAGCCCCCTGCCCCCAGTAGGAGGCAGCAGCTGCTGCAGTGAAGCACAAATCAGCCCTGCCCCGCCCCTCTGCTACAGGCTCCGGCAGGATGGGCTAGCTCCCCATCATTGTGCACATGCCCAGGGAGGCGGGGAGAACCCACACCCCACAGATCTGTGCACAGGGCAGGTGTGATGCAGCGCTGCAGGGAAGGGCGAGACCACATAGGAAAGTTGCTTGCCGCTGTGAGCTCTGCACTGCCCTTGAGACATCCCCCATGTGTGTGGCACCAGTGAGTGGCACAACCCTGCACCACCACCTGGCTCCGGTGCTGCTGTGCACGTAGGGGATGCATCACCAGGGCACTACATAGCTCGCAGCAGCAAGCAACTTTCCTGCGCAGCCCTACTCTTCCCTGCAGTGCCAGGTCACACCTGCTAGGCTGGAGGGCAGCAAGGTGGGGAGCTCAATCCCACAGCAAGCATCCTGTGCCTGCCCCCACCCTGTGCACAGGTCTGGGGGGTACGGGTCTCCCCCTCACCCCAGGAGTATGCACAGAGGCAGGGAGCTGGCCCTACCCCTTCCCCACCCCTGGAATGAGCCACCAGCAGCCGTCCTGCTCCCTGCCGGGTCCTGTGGCCCCAGGCCCCAAGGCCTGCACACCACACAGCTGGGCAGCAGCATCCCCAGTCCTGTCCAACTCCTTCCCTTCCTAGGGGGGCCTCAATCCCCTCTGCCCTGCCCCCACTTACCTGTGGAAGCTGTTCTCCAGGCTGCCTGGGGCCATGGGCATTTTCATGCCTGTGGTCCCCCGTGCCTGACTGCCCTTCTCCTGCTCCCTCCCAGCCCCCTGCAAGCTGGAAGTCTGTCAGCCTGCAGAGGGCTCACTGCAAGATAGCAAAATCCACTGTTTTTTCTGCTAAAATGAGAAATCTTCATTTTCCTCCAGTAAAGGGGAAAATCTGTGTTTTACTTTGTTTTTCCGTGGGAAGTGGAAAAATCTCTGCTCACACAGGTGCTTAGATAAATAGATTAAAAACTGGCTTGGCTTCTGACTTGATGCTGTCATACAAAATCAGTTAGCTACACTTTACACTTCAAAGTGTTTCCGAAAGCAGAATCTACAGCCTACCTGTTCAGAGTCAACAGCAACAGTAGAGCTGTGGTAACTCATATCCTGCTTTTTCTATGTTTCTGCTTTCTTTGCATAGGCCTTCCTATTACTGCTGCTGAATAAAGGAGGCATGTGTCTACTGCACATTACTGAACGCTTCATTTAGATCCTTTCCTCCCCACCCCACCCCCACCAACTTTTGCAAGTTCCAGAAGTAGCTCTGTAAATTGCAGCAGAGGGCATGTATCAATCAGTCACTGCAGCCTTTATTCCCTATCTCCCTGAAGTCTGCCTCTACTTCCTAATTTGAGGAGGTGGATTTACAAGATGGAAGAACTATAATGGAAGAGTTCACATACCGAGGTTTCTGACCCATTTTACCATAGCTGCCAACAAGGCTGCACTGGGTTTTCAGAAGAGAATAAAGACTGTAGATGAAGACAAGATTTAGAACCTGCTGCCATGAGGAAGCTGTAAATCAAACCAGTGTGGTTAACAATCTCAGCAATGAACAAAACAAAAAGTTTAATCTCAAGCAGCTTTTTCCAAGTTCTGGCACAGAAACTATTGCTTGTAAGAACTAGCTCGGAGGCCACTGAATCGAAGAACACCTTCCCCCAAATGAAATAATAGTAATAAGTGGTAGTGCAGTGCCACTAAATGTAATATGGCTTATATATACGCTGCATCATCTTGCTGTCCAAGAAAAATTCAGAATTTAAAAACATTTCATCTTAGCCCATAATTTTCAGATAGGCAGTTAGCCAAGTGAGTCTGAAGTCAAGCAGAAGGCAGCTGAATTTAAAAAAGCCGGAAGATTGTCATCTCACATCATACTTAAAGGACTTGGTCTACTTCACACTAGTGAAGTTTTGCCAGGATACTCAGGTGTGAAAAAGATCACACTTTTTAGCCCCCTTAGCTAAACTAGCAGAAGTTAGATGTGCAACTACATCTGTGCCGAGGAGGTTCTGCCAAAAATCGCTCCAGCCACAGGGACACTGTAGTCTTGACAAGCCTTTCTTGGCAGGGCTCTCCCCATTCGGGTTGTCATAGATCAGACCCAGACCCCCTCCCCAAACTGACTGCCCTCTGAGCAGGAGCGCGAGGGCTGGTGCCTGCGCCGAGGCCCTCAGCAGTACTGCAGCAGGCCCAGGTGCTGCCCAGCTCCACCCGTGACCCGGTGGGGCTCTCAGGCACCTGCCAAAGGAAGTGAGCCACTAATCTGCACGTGTACATTTTCCAGTTGGTCTAATAAAAGGTATCATTTTAGAACCAAGAGTTCTAGTTTTTTTGTAGGTCAACATTGAAACATGAGGTGCTCACGAGAATCACCCTCACCGCCTTCTGCCTCTTCCTCATAAGAGAGAGGTTAAACTCACACCAACGTCTTGCTTAACCCCAAAGAAAGTCTCAGCAGTACACTGAAGGAGGGAGGGGGGGTGGTAATAAGTGCCATCGCTCTTCAGGTGAAGGTACTAAACCCCCAAGAGCCGAGAAAGAGCGGCTGGCGCTTGGGAGCTTCAATCTCAGCCACCGAGTCGGTGCGACACGCCGAGCATGC
>NW_005841967.1:2929949-2932635 GCF_000455745.1 Alligator sinensis | reverse complement strand
CGCGGGCTGCGGAGGAGCCGCGGCCCCCCCGGCGGCGCCACCTGTCCTCGCCGGCCGTGATGACACCGTCTTCCTTGGGGATGAGCAGCGCGGCGCTGACCGCATCCTGGTGGCCCTCGATCTTGCTGAGCAGCGCGGGGCGGCTGCTCTGCGGCCGCGAGTGGATCTCGGCCGCCATGTTGCCGGCACCCGTCAGCTGACGGCGGCGCGGGGAAAAGCCAAGCGGCCGCCCGTAATGTCCGGAGTAGCGGCGCCCCTCCTCCCTCCCGGAAGGACGCGCCGCTGGAGAGTCCCGTAATATCCAGAGTAGCGGCTCCTCCTCCCGAGAGGACGCGCCGCAGGAAGGTACCGTAATGTTCGGAGCAGCGGCGCCCAACCCCCGATAGGACGCGATGCTGGAGGATCCCGTAATGTCCAGAATAGCGGCACCCCATCATGTCCAGAATAGCAGCAGCGCAAGAAGGCAGGTTAAGGGGGAGAGTGACGCCTGTAATGGCAGGATTAGAAGCGCAGCTCCAGAGGCACTGGGCAGAAGCCTCCATATATGATGGAGCCAAAGACCGTCTAGTGATAGTTCTCAGGATGCAGATTCTCTGTAACCTCTAAAAGCCCCAGGGCACCTTGCCGCAGAAAGGCGGCCACCCCTGACCCTCCCCTCTCTGGGTCTGCCTGCTCCGTTCCCAACCTTCAGCCCCTGGGCTGGGGTCTGCATGGTCAGGGCACTACCGTACTCGCTGTCCAGGTCAGCGATTCTCCACTGGGTGCTGCAGCACCTAGCCCGCCCTGAGACTCTATCTGGCAGTGGCAGCGTGAAAGCTGCATACACACAAGTCACAAGATAACCCAGAGCTTTCAAATAGGACTCCACTGTGTCAACCCCCTTCTAGCTGTTGGGGCCACTGTAGAGAGGATGGAAATGGGCCGTTCTGTGTGGCCCTGGGGAACAGGACTAGGAGCAAGAGGCTCGAGCTGCAGCAGGGGACACTGGGGTGAGTCACGTAGACCACGCTGAACCTGTGGAAGGTGAAGCCATGTTAAAGTTAGAGCCCGCTGTGAGCAGTCACACATAAGGGTTAACAGTGTTTCTTCTTTCCTGACCACTAGAGGCTGACAAGCAGGGGCATGGTTAGGACAGGTGGGCTCTATCCCTGCTGAAGGGTGGGGGGAAGGGACTGGGAGTGGTGCATCCTGAGATGCTGGAGGACTGCAAAGTGCTCATTTTATCTCTGTGAAGTGGACTGAAGTTGCCCTAACATGAGTTGGGGCACATGGCCCAAAGTTAACTGTTGCCAGGAGCAGCATAATTTTGAGATGCTCAGAGGACACTTAGCACCAGTGAATAAGCCGTAACGTGGATTCTCACATTTTAAGTGCCTTTAGTGTGGTCTGCGTGTAACATGTAATTTCATCCTTAGTTTGGAGATTAGGAGGAACTTTTGGACATTGAAACAGGCTACCAAAAGGAATTGCGGAATCTCCCTCCCTGGAAATTTTCAAGACCACGGTGGGCAGACACTTGGCTGGGATGGTTTGCATCAGGAATGATCCTGCCTTGAGTAGGGGGCTGGACTAGATGATCTTGTGAGATCCATTCCAGCCCTATTTCCTATGATCGTAGTATTTTTCCATAGTCATAAAATGAATGAAAACTAAGAGCCGGTATTTTTCTAGGGCTGCCTTGAGTTTAGTGAGGGATGCCTTGAGGAATGCCTTAGTTGAAAACCACAGATCTAGGGCCTTGAGGCTTTTGCTTTCTTTCCCATTCAGTAGAAGTGTCACAAATAAATGATGGCACTTCTCAATTGTCCCGCTCCTTACACCCAACACACATTTGGATGTTTCACAGTAGTGAGACTGCATTTGAGATCAGCAGAACCCACAGTCTTATGACTGAGGCCTTTAAAACCTAGTCTACACTTAAAAGTCTTATAGTACAGCTGCAGTGTATGCAGTGTATACACTATGTCAGAAAAACACTGTTCTGTTATAACCACAGTTTATAATAGTGCTTTATATTGATGCAGTGAGCAGTAAAAGTGATGCCAAGAAAAGCACTTTATGCTGGTATAATCCTATCTACACTAGTGTAACAGCTGCTGCTGGATTTGCAGCAGGGCTCAGGGTCCCTGCAAAGGCACAGAGGCAAAGTTTGCAGAAAGTTGTTGCTTGCAAGAGCATATGCATGTTTTTGATTGGCTCCTGAGGCAGGAGAAGGGAGGAAACTCAGCTGAGGACTCAGCCAGGCTCAGAGAAGGGAAGGAGCCCCCGGACCACAGAGTTTGGGCAGAAGCCTGCCTGTGAAGTGAACCTGCCCTTAGTGACAGGGAGAAGGTAACTTGGTATCCTGTTTCCCTCTGTGAGGCAGAGGGCCCATGTGGAGGAATAAAGGGTGGTGAGGTGGACTTGTGTAGGAGGGCAGGGTTTTGACCTGGGAAGAGTTAAGTGAGAACCAGCCTGGGGCCAGATAGGTGATAAACCCAGGGTTGTTTCAGTTATCAGCACAAGGGGCCGTGTCTGGGGATTGGAGAAAGGTGCTTTTGGGGAAAGGGAGACAGTGTGTGTTTCTTTGCAGATACCACAAACAGCTGAAGCGAGGAAAGCTGCTCTTCCCCAGGCAGGCTCTAGCAGAGAGCAGGGCTTTCTAGACCAGCAGCACCAGCCATGGGTATTGTACTGCCAGTGTGAA
>NW_005841967.1:2926272-2929932 GCF_000455745.1 Alligator sinensis | reverse complement strand
CTGCTGAAATGCACTGGAGTATCAAGGTTTAAGCTGGGGAGTTGTACTGAGGGTGTCTTTGATTCAATTTGTACAATGTTTTACTTCATTGATACCTGCCTTTGACAATTAAATTATTGATATCCTGTTTTGCTATTAATCTCATTCATATGTTGACTGTTTTGTAAATAATAAACTGTGTAAATAGTTAGACTATGTACTCCAGTGTGTGGGGAAAGCACTCCATGGACAGGTGGCCCCAGCCTTAGGGGCTGGGAGGTTGACATGGCCACAGGTAGCACCTATTGAAGGCCTGGAAATATTACAAAAAATTGCACACCTGCCATTGTTATACTAGCAAAAGTTTCTAGTGTAGAGCTGATGTAAGCAGCTTTGTTATTACTAAGCTAGTTGTGCCAGATTAATATGTTCGCTGTCCAGCTCTTGAAAATACCCTGAAAACTACCCTTCTTCCACATAGAGGGAAGAATGAAAGTTATGTAGGAAGAGAGGAGGCAAGATCAGTCACTCTCCCCATCTTGACTGCAAAGTGGGAAAAACACCAACCTGGCTTCAGGCATTACGGAGATTTCTCAGGTCCTTGAGACACACTACAGAAATCCAGGACATGTTTTGGCATCAAGATCAGAGTTGCCACAATTCCATAACAGCATTAAGTAGAACAGAGGAGAAACAGAATGGTGAGTCCAGGCCAAAGGGAAGACAGTCCTTGACTGAATGATCCTTATTTTTTCCCATATCCAGTTAAAGCAGCAGATATCTTGTCTTTTAGCATTAGATAGCTGTCACAGTGCTTCATGCCATGGCAATTCAGAACTTCACAGGGTCATAGGATCACAGGAATGTAGGGCTGGAAGTTCTGAACTGAATGGATCATAGGAAAGCAGGACTGGAAGGAGCCTCCTGAGGTTATCTAGTCTAGCCCCCTGCTCACAGCTGGATTGTCTCTGATTAAACTATGCCAACCAAGTGATCATGATAGCACTTAAAATAGGATTTGGTCCTTAAAGTTACAAAAGAAAAGACTTCTAAAGAAGAATCATGATTTTCATTGACAGAATGACCCAGAGCTCACAACCGAGCAATTCTTTTCCTATGCAATCCCGAGCAGTGATGCATGCCACCATGCCCAGAAACAGACTCACCTGTTTATCCACACAGGCCTGTGTGTGTTACTCAGGTGTCCTATACTATTTTCCTGATATAAAAGAAGCAAAAATAATAGACACACAAGCATGCACACACAAACATTTGAGGTCAAAATTTGTATATGGCTCCCATAAACTGAAGAGTACTCAGATTGTTCAAGATGCAATCATAGGCAATTACAGATAAAGAATAAGCAGATGATGAGAGAAAAGGAGTGACTGGAGGGAGAATCAAATCTGCTTGAAACATGTAAATTGTAAAACTTGTGATATGTTATTTGCTAAATAATTGTATTCACTCTTAACAATACAGTTCACCTTATATTTAATGTATTAATTGTTATTGCGTTATCATGGCACCTAGCAAGCCTAGATGCTGTCCAGTCATAGTATAAAAGTTGTCGTAGCTGACAGGGGAATGTAGATTGAAAGAAGATGTATAAACACTGTAAATGCAAAATGTCTTTCCAACACAAGCTGTAACACTTTAACCTGTAAATTCTTAAAAATCAGGACAGGCAGATTGTTATTTACATTCATAAGACGTGATGCCACTTTCCACACATTTAATCCATAATATTGTTTTCCTGTTCCTTTCTATGCAGTTTTTTTGGGTGGTTAGTAGTGATTGAATATAGATGGCTCTTGGCCCTTTCAGTCAGAGTTGAACCAGCATCATAAAAAAGTAGAGGTGGAAAGGACCTCAAACCAAGTCCTTCTATGGCAGGGAGGAGGGAAACAATGGTCTGTTGGAGAATTTCTCCAGTCTCTTTTTGTTACAAACAGATTCCAGTATGCTTTTTATTTAAGAGGGACATTAATCCCTGTGCCTTGGCTTACTTCCACCTCAGAGAATCACGTTCCTACTTGGTTGATTAACAAGATTTTCCTATCAATTATTGCTTGGGACTCACTTGATTTACAAAACTAACAGAATGCTTTAAAAATGCTAAACTAAGGGTATAAAAAGGCAGTAAAACAGCAAACAGTGCATGCTTCAAAAGTAAGAAATCTCTGGAACACGAGTTGCTGATGCGCCCGACTTACTCAAGAAGTTGAAGAGAAACAGACTGCCTCTGTTGCCTGTTTGGTGAAAAATCATCACCTTATAGCTAATTACTGGACTTTGATTTGGTTTGGGCTCACTTAACTTAATTTTAAATACTAGTAGTAAATAAAGCCTTTCTGTCACTCATCAAATGAGGTGCTGTATTAATCCCTGGGCTAGTCCGGAGTCCTAGGTTTTTATTTGCTAACAGTTCTCTCAGGCCTTCTTTGTTAAACCTGTTCCACATACACTGAAAATTATTCATTGGGCCAGAGAGAGAGCAAGCAACAGTAAGCGTGACTAGTGGTTAGAGACTCACCCACAGGAGGGGAGAGGTAGCCCATGCTACTTGCCATCTGGCACTGGTAGAGGGTGAGGGAAGGAGTTTATAGCAGCTCTTGCTTTTAAATGATATTCATATCTCCTCTGCCAAGTGATTGACTGAGATCACTCACAAAACTGCTGTTTGGTGGTTAGCAATCCTATTTAATAGTAATAAGAATCATGAATGTACAGGAAATACTTGCAAGCTAGCCTTTGCTACACCTTAAGGGAAGGTGTAGCAAAGGCTACATGTTAGCACGTTATCTTTGTTTTAATACATTAGCAACTAAATCCCCCCTTTGGAAATTCTGATTAATTAATCAAATGCTGGAAATATCTACTTAGTCTAGCACATTTCAGAAGATGTAAAGGAACTGCTATAGTTACTTCAGGGCAGTGTTTCCCAACCAGTGTGCCATAGCACAATGGTGTAAGGTCAAATATGAACAGGTGTGCCGCAGGACTTTGCTGTGGCAATAAGCTACAATGAGCTGGTAGGTATGGAGATGGGGAATGCCTTAACAGGTGTGCTATAGAAAACATGTGTTAATGTAATCATGCTGGAAAAGGTTAGGAAACACTGCTTTAGACAAATTGTTAGTCTTTAACCCCATAAGAATTTGGGCTAAATTCAGTTTATGCTGCTGACTAAACTTCATCTAGCAGCATTTTGCCTTGGTCCAACAAATGCGTGCATCATTAACAAGCAATTATACAATTCAGCCATGTGATATAGCCAGGACTAGAACTCTGAAAGGATAAACATGCACCTCAATCATACCATTTAAGGAGAATTTCTTGAGCTTGCAGGAGTAACAGCACCTAGCCTTAATAGGGTTCTTGTGTACTACTGCATTACAAAATAATAAGTAGTAAAGAGTTCCTTTATAATCTGTGGGGCATCCACCAGAAGCATTGTACCACACTGACATGCTCCTTGCTCTTATTCTACTACACAAAATAGTACAGATCACTTGCCTGTTTCTCTTTTACTCGCTAAATTCAGAATTCATAGCTTGTGGCAGCTGCGAGAAAATCAAATTCTGCCTGTTTTGCAAAAGAAGACACTGGAATAGAATGACACATACTGTTGGAGATGTCCAGTTCACTTACAGTTTTCAGCTTGTGTATGGCCTATCC
>NW_005841967.1:2892235-2926262 GCF_000455745.1 Alligator sinensis | reverse complement strand
AGCAGGAGAAAAATATTTTTGAAAGAAAAATTAAGGGAATGGTGACTGCATGGATATTATCATTGCCGTATAGTAATACCATAACCTTTTATCTTGTTATGAATGTTGGACTAGAAGGGGCCATAAAGTCCTATTCCCTGCATTCACAAGCAACCATTTTTCCAAAAGGGTTCACATGATCATCCACTTTAAACTGTCTCACATGCCATAAACACAAGAAGCCCAAAACAACACTGTTTATCAAGCCACAGATAAAGAACAGGAGAGACAAGGACTTCCAATTTCATATCCCTGGAAATGGCAGGGAATATTTTTTTGGTTAAAATATGTTTACATGATCCTTGGAGGAAGTCCATGTCCTACACAACACAAGGAGGAACTCTCTCCCCACCTCCTCATGCTGTCAATTTGAGAATCCTTTTTTCTACTACCACACATGAATATGATCTGCTCCTTATTCTACCTAGCTGTGACACCATTTTCCAAATCTGGAATTCTAAAGCAGGTGTGTCCACATAAAGCTCAAGTGTACTTAATATGAAAGGACAGAGAGCACTTGTTTTTTCCTTCCCCATAGATATTTTATTAGAACAATGTCACATTCCAGGCAAAGAATGGCACGAAGGCTGGCCTCACCCAGACTACTACAGGAAGATAACACTCCTGTCCTAGGCTGTGGAGGTGTAATTGGATTCACACTTTACCTATTTTCTGCTGCGGGAAGAGACTCATCTTCAACCTATTTACTTAAATTGCCCCACAATCCATTTAGTACCAGGTGCCCCTTTCTCCTACCACTTGGCTGTTTCTTACCGGAATTTGACTCAGCTATCCCTTGATTCACTCTCTTTCCACTCTAAATCACAGCAGCCCATGTAGGTGTAGCTGAGCTAGTTTCTAACTTAGCTAGTAAGTGAACTGAGAATCATGAAGTAGGCACAACAAAGACCTCATGGTGGGCTAACTGCTTGAGCACATATACAGAGTCTCTGGTAGGTATTCAGCTCATTGTGAAGTTTGTGTTAGAATGGCTACACATCTGTTGGTACCTGAACTAGCTAAATTGAAGTCAACTAGGGTATGTCTCCAAATGTTACACTCACTCCTGACTGCTGTTTATGCAAAGCCTGTTGCGTAATCTTCAATCTCCACCTCCTCCCTCTCCTTGATTTCTTTTACCATTCCTTCATACTACTCTCACCAGCTCTTCTATTCCATTGCTAATAAGTTAGACAATGGGTTTGAATAAGGGATGATCCTGCCCTAGGCAGGAAGTTGGACTAGATTACTTCTGGAGGTCCCTTGTGTTGCAGTTAAAAGTTGGACTTTAAACCTAGTGTAGTTAAGGATTGACATGACACCTTGTTCAATTCACGGCAGAAAGGCTTTAGTAACAATGCCAAAAACAAGCTATAAAACTAGATGACAGAAAAAGAAAAATGTACATTTAGTCTTTAGTTACTAGTTCAATTGAAATGTATATGTAGTTTCCTGCTTTCTCTAGTTACAGTAGCACAGACAGTCTGTGTCCCTCTCTTGCTCTTTTAGCTTTGTTATAAACGTGATGAGCATGCCAGGTCTCTGCCAACAATTTTCCTTTTAGAGGAACCATCTCTTTTATTTTTAAGCTTGGCTGTGGTAGAGGGTTGAGACCTAGTGGATAGCAACCACAAGTGGAGGAACTGCTTGTTCTTCTTGATAGCACTCTCACTATCCTCATCCACTCTTGCCCCAGCCTTCATTATGACCGTTATCATTTTATGGCATGTGTCTGGTATTGGGTGCTGCAAGCTCCAGTTTGTCTGTGCCTAATGGGTTGCAACCATCAGTGGAGACTGATCTTTGTGGCAGTCTTGTCACCAGAATCCAGTTTTGCCTCAGCCAGTGTCTTGTGCAGGAGGATTTCTTTCCTAGCTATTAAAACTTTCAGGTGATTACAAACACTATGATGATTTGGCATAATCTAGCACAGAAAATGAAATCAATTGGGATTACTTTATTTTGCATGGTCCCAGCCATGATCTTGCATTTTTGTGCAAGATGCACTGTTATTTCAATTAGGTTATTTAGATTTCATGTGTAGGTTCGACCAAGCTTTCACAGCCATCACCCTTGTGGCTCTACTTCTCTGATTCTATAATTCTAAATCCTTCTTTTGGTTTCTTCTGTAACCCTCACATTTTAACTTCATTTGATATTTTCACCCATCATTCTAGCCTGCCTGTGCCCATCTTTTTCATCTTCCTTCATTGGTGTCTCTCTTGCTAGTCTTATTCTCAGCCAGGCACTTTCCCTTTCCCTCCTCCCCATCTCTTACTCCTTTTGAAATGTCTGCTCCACAAAATAAAGTACCACCATCATCTGCATCCCAATCTCCTTGTATTTGATGCCCTCGGCCATGGTCTCTGAAGTCCTTTTCCCTGTAGTACCTTTTACCCAGGGATGTGGCTGCCTTGCACAGAGTTGGAATAGGGGACCCACTGAAGTCCCTTCCACCGCTACTTTCTCCGCCTCCTCCTTTCATAGCTTTCATAGACATTAGGGCTGGAAGGGAACTCGGAAGATCGAGTCCAGCCCCCCGCCCAAGGGGCAGGAAGTCAGCTGGGGTCATAGGATCCCAGCAAAATAAGCATCCAAATTTCTCTTGAAGATGTTCAATGTATGTGCTTTAACCACCTCTGATGGCAGGCTATTCCAGACCTTGGGGGCTCACAGTAAAGAAATTCTTCCTTATGTCCAGCCTGAAACAGTCTTGCAGTAGTTTGTAACCGTTTGACCTCATCATCCCGTGGGGCGCTCTGGTGAACAAACGTTCTCCCAGATACTCGTGGTCACCTCTGATAAACTTATAGGTGGCTACCAGATCACCCCTGAGCCTGTGCTTTTCTAGGCTAAAGAGCCCCATAGCTCTCAGCCTGTCATCATAAGGTCTGTTTTCCTGATCTCTGATCATGCACGTGGCTCTTCTCTTGCACTCTCTCAAGTTTCTCCACATCCTTTTTGAACTGTGGAGCCCAAAACTGGACACAGTACTGCAGCTGCAGCCTCACCAAGGCTGAGTACAAGGGAATGATGTCCTGGGATTTGCTTGAGAAGCACCACTCATCATCCCAAATTAACGTTGTAGTGAATGTTGGAGTTCTGCAGTTCCCATACTCCCTCATAACTCTCCGATTCTCCTTGAAACAAAAACTTCATCTGATGCTCATTTCTCCTGTGCAGCTGTGATCTACCACATACTTTATTTGCCCTGCTACCAACCACCACCCTCCTGCAATGCTGAGACTTATGTTTATTGCAGTAGTGCTGAGCAAATAAACGTGACTGGATATCCATTCTTCTAGTCATCACTTTCCTCCTCATGTCACGATCTGTCCGGGATAATTTGTTTATTGTGAGTTGCTCTGAGCCTTCAGGACAGGGTGGGGAATAACTCTAATAACATCTACATCCATGCTGCTCTTCGATCTCATGAGTCCTGTGACATCATTGGAAGCAATATCCTCCTTCATGTTCTAGGATATCAGCTTTAGTGTCTAGTGACTGGAGGCAGAAACAACCTTCCCTTGGGGCAAGTGAACCCACAACTATCCTTATTTCCTATGACGCAGTAAGTTTTGCCCTTTATGCTGAGATGACAGGATAGTTGATTTGATGGATCATTCAGGTGATCTCTATGTTAATAAAGAATGGAAGTGGGACACACACACCCATACCCCCCCACCCCCAAGATATTTTGAAAAATATCAATATTGAATCCTGACTTTATAATGCCTTATGCAGGTGGACACTAATCTCAAAGATATATATGGTTGATTTTTCTTAGATAATTCTTAACCCTTATCAGTACAGAGCAGTTTTGGTTTGTGGCTGAGGCTCTGTAAAACACTAGTTCAGTGGTTCTCAACCAGGATACCACAGCACCCTGGGGTGCCTTGAGAGCCTTACAAGGGTGCCAATGTTAGTACTGTGAGGTGTGCAAACATGATTCCTAAGATAAACAGATTTCAAATAGAAAAACCCACAGTGTTAAGAACATCCTGGGCTGTTTTGATCTTTCTGACTTCTTTGCAACAGAAGAATTACTCAGTTTTTTTTTCTGTAGTCAAAAGATGAGTGTAAACTAAGAGCTGGCATTTTCCACAGGGTGTCTCGAGTTTAAGAAAGTTGAGAACCACTGCACTAATTTAATTGTTTTCTTACAAATGTAAGTTCATATGTTGGGCACAAGAGGGTGCTATAGCCACATCTTGCTCCTGGTAAACACATTCTTCTAAAGGGTGGGTCTTAAAACGTTTTACAGGCCATGAATAATGTCAGCTATTAAAGATGCTTGCTAAGAGACTAGACTAAGATGGCTGTTTATATATTGCCCCATATCTAAAGCCCACAAAAGCCAGAAGATTCACTAACCTTCCTTTCGTAAAACTTTTTTTTGTTTAAATTGCATAATTTTGACGGACAAACTGAAAAAATACGAAGCAAAAAAATTCAGATTTCATAAGCTCCTTGTATATGCCTAGGTCTCAAGAGGCTTTCCAACAAAAGGTAGTTTTCTGGAAGGGTTTCACACTTTACACTACCAACAGCTGTCCTGGTTCCAACCAAACCTTAAGGTAGGTATTTAATTTTACAGGTGTGGATAATCCCATGGAAATCAAGTAGTCAACTGTAATGACATCCCATTCAGCAAGATCACTCCCATTCTTAAAGTTCAGTTTTTTGTTAAACAAAGTCATAGGGAACATAACTGGACTGAACCAATACGATGGTAACAATGACCACAAATTAAAATTAAAAGTTTATAGTATAACCTGAAAGAAGAGTAATTGAAATGAAAATGCTAAAAGGAAGCAAGCACCCTGTTACTACTGCAGACATTTTGGCAAGGTGGAGATACAAGGCTGGAGTGAGAGCCAAGTACCTGGGTCAGACAGGTGAAAACGGTATTCAAGTTTGTCCAACAGGACAGGTCTCACTTATTTCACTTGGAAAATTTTGGTGACAATTCAGCTCCCAGGATCTCAAACTCTCTTTTGCATTTCCCAAGGCCAGATTCACTCTGACCTTTGCACAAAAGGGCCTGCACACATGCTGTAACTGCTCATCTGAAAACTCCCCTGGGGCAGCTGCCAGAAGCTAATGGATCTAGGTCCAGTGCCAGTTGCCTTCCCCAATCTCAGGGAAGGAGCAGAGTGGGCGTTTCTTTCAGCCACCTTTGTATTTTTGAAGGGGGAAATTAAGCTGGAACTAGGGAAATCAAGGAAGTGTAATAAGCCCCTTAAGCCATCTCCCCACCCACCCATGCAAATGAAGCAGGTTTTGGCACAGGAAAGAATGTGGTCCATTACTATTAAGTGATTTTACATGGCCCAGGACAGGAAGCCTCATAACAAAAACATCCAGATGGTCTCATCTTACTACGTAAACTCTATTCTGGTCGCTCCGAGGAGGACCTCATGAAGGAACTAAGATGGAACGTTATGGAAGCAGGCAGCAAACCTGTAAGAACTGCAGGGAGCATCAGTCATAGCACTAAACAACTGAACCAGCACCCATGAGATCAAGGAACAGGACCATTGCAAAGGCAGATAGATTTAGGAACCACAAAATGCTGAGGTACTTTTGGTACTCTAAAAAGGAACTAAAAAGATACTACACTCACAGTCCATGAACTTGTTTCCACTTAGCACACAGAAAAACCTCACCGGTCTATGCACACTGTAGAGTGCTAGTGCAGCAGCTAGGGAACATCTGGATGCTCCATGTTTTGATTATCTCCACACCCATAATCATCGGCAGGAGGCTCAGTAGATAGAGAGCAAGGGGACCTGCATTCCATCTATTTAATCACTGTCCTTGCCCATTCTTGTTGTAAGCTCTTCTTTTCACTCTTTATTGGACTGAGTCTAATAGTATAATGCCATGAGATGCACCATTTTTGAGACAAACCCTTGGAAATTCTCCAGCTGGTGGGGAGGAGGGGCTTCGCAGATGCCAAATATCACCATCAATTTCTGCAAACTAAGAATCTGGCCCCGATTGAAAAAGGGTAAAGTTTAAGAAGTTAAAATTAAAACTGGATTGAAGCAGGACCAGATGACAGCATGTCCAGATTACAAGAAATCTGATCATTTCAGAAATGAAATAAGATTTGAGAAGCATGAATAGCAAAAATCCTTTTGGAAGTGTTGGGGGAAAAAATTTGCACAGGGTTCAGCAGATGAACAAAAACTTCTTTCTAAATGAAGACAGAAATTGGTTTCAAGAAGCTATGTTTAAATATCAGCTATTTTGCACCACTACCCCAATCACCTTTGAATGTTTTATAAGGATATACACTTTCATATCCAGGAGATTGATGATCACAACTTTTCCTTTAGAAAATCCTAGTGCTTCCTCCCTCTCTGCTTCCCCTCCCTACAACTGATTTTTTTCTCAGTAGTAGGTCTCCAAGTACTTTACGAAAGGAAGTATATAATGTGTTTTACAGATGGGGAACCTGAGGTACCAAGGGGGAGGTCATCTGTTTAAGGTCACACAACAAAGTAGAAGAGGTGGAAAGAGAACCCAGGTCTCCTGAGCCTAGCCCGGTACTCTACTCCAACTACATGAGTTGTTTGGGCAAAATAGCTCCTTTATGTCAGTAAGCAGTAGATGGTAAATTAAAACCTGACATTGGCATCCATATGTAGACAAATTTCCTTTAGAACACTGAAGCAGAATTGTATTTCCCCACACAGCATGGGTGGAGGCAGGTTTGTAACTGTAAAGCTGCACCTACGGGGGGGGGGGGGGCAGACAGCCTAGTGTCTATAGGGCCAAAGGAATCCTTTGGGTATTTTTTTGAGGTAGAGATAGAGAATCAGGTAGAAAAGCAGATCTAGAGCTCTCTCAATACTTTCAAACAAGTCAGAAAATATCAGTAGGCAACAAACCAACCTAGGGAGAAGTGTTTGTTTTGGAATAGTTTGGCAATGCACACAGCTCTAGAACAATATTTTCAGGGTGTGGTCATGTTTTATCCATGAGCAAAGAGAGGTAATTAGCTAAGTCTGTCTTAAATCAGGCAGAAGGCACGGTAGGGTTGCACCTCAGACTAATTCAGAGATGCATAAACTTTCAAATACAACAGCTCACTTCATTAGATGCTATAGCTTGTAAGCTGTAAGTTAGAAAAGTTTATACATGTCTGAATTAGCTGGCCGATAAGGTGCAACTCTACTTTCCTTTTAGAGATGCTTTAATTTGCAGTATTTGGAGCAAGGAGACTATAAGGCCCACTGTAGTCATCTCCTCAGGTGCATTTTTAAAAATACATATTAGATGTAACTTGCAGCCCTGAAAAAACAGAAGTGCTTGCTCCTCAGACATCTCCATTATCCCCAGGGATAAGTCATCCCTGGCAGGAATGATTTGGCAGGCTGCAAAGAAGGTTAAGCTCCATCAGATGAGCCTCTTCCTTTCAATTCAGCATTAGAATTTTTAACAAGAGGTTCCCTAGGGTTCTGCTACACATACCTTCCAGCACATCATCTGACTGTTCATAATGCAGTTTATTTTTCCTTTGTACAAAAACAAATATAAAATTTTAATCCAATAGAAAGTGTATACTAGCAATGACAAGTTTACAGTAAAACAGGACATTAATGCAATGTGTTACTTTCAAGACATTAGTCCTCTTAAACTCTGTTACATGCATTATATAAAACAAACACTACTGGAATTTGTCATCGATTTCTACCAAAAAGATGCCCAATTTCCAAGCCACTCAAGAACAAAAGTAGTATTGAAAGGGCATCTACATAACAAACATTTTCCACAGAAAAAAAAAATCACTATTATTAACAGACTGTTTTTTGTCACACTCTTGTTCAAACCCTCTCACAAAAGCCATACATAAAATTCAGAGAAAAAAGAAAAAGCTCCAACGGCTTGTTAGCATAGGTAACCATTCAGTAGTTTAAAGAATCTTTTAGACATTTTGAAAAGGCATTGTAGTTTTCAATCTGTATGTTTCCACAAAACCAGAACTACGATGACTCCTTTTTCAAAACCTAGTCAATCGCTTAAAAACTAGTTCATGTGTGAAGTCAAAGAATGGTGTACAAAAATATTTAACAAGACAAGGATGTATCAAATGAGTCTTTACTTTGCTTCTTAAAAGAAAGCCTTTTCCACATTCAAGGTTTGTTTATTTGTCCCATAAACAAGACTGCACCTGAAGGATAAAATAAAAACTAAAATTACTACACACATTTATTTTGTAAATCTTTGATTGGATAATTTAATAACCTCAACATATGGTCAAATACAAGGTACCATATTTAACTGAATCCAAAACAACTTCAATTTTAAGACAACCTCACAATAATTAGATTCTAGCTATGGAAAATTCTAAATTTGTTGTAGGTTTTCATGTCTTGAATCTAATTATTTAGAGGGTTGTTTTAAATTTGTAATTCCCCACCACTGTGGAGAGGAGAACAGCAAGAACAGAGCAAGCAGTCCAGAATGCAAGGGAGGGAGGATGGGGGGAGGGGAGAGGGGAGAAGTGCAGCATGGAGAGCAGACAGCTTCACCTCCCCTCTCCCCAGTACCTGCACCCTCCAACATTTACCCTCTCCATACCCATCCACGTAACCAAAACAGGGGAAGGCAAGTAGTGGGGAATTTTACATTAGCTTATATGAGTTTGGAATTTATAAAATTAGATTAAGGGTGACTTTCTATTTATCCCCATTTCAAGCCCCTTTATTAATGTCCTGCATCTAAACTTGTATCCATTTAAGTATGTGCCTGGGCCTCCCTTTAAATGCTGTGTTCACTTTTAGTCATCTAGATCTTGTATGTATTAGTCTTCTCAAAGCTGCTAATACTGCTGGGAGCGAACTGCCATTAGCAAATACCCTTGCTAAATACCCTTACTGTAGAGAAGACTCCAGAATCACTGGAGAGAGGTTGGGAGCATGTTACACTACTAAAGGGTTTTTACAGCATAATCCTGGTTACTAGCTACTGTAGACATCTACATGTTACTAATATGCCCTTGTAGAACAGCTATCCTCCTCAAACCTCAGCACCAGTTACAGATTTGAATGTGGATTGTTTTTGGTCAAAGCACCTATCTTCCTCACAGATTTTAGAGGAAGTAGTCAGATGAAACCCAAACAAAATACAAATCTTATTTATTGATATAATTTTCAGTATCAAAAACAAGTTTAAAAAAAAAAAAAAGACTGAAAACCTAAAATGTACATTTGAATGGTTAAAAAAAGAGGGTGCTGATGACTATAGCTATGTAAGGGTTTCATTACGAGACAAATCCACTTGGAGCATGACTAGCATCTGAGACCCGAGTATCATGGCTTTTAGCCGTGGTTCTTAACCCGTGGCCCACAGACCACATGCAGCTCAATCAGCACGCTGCTGTGGCCCATGTGACATCCTGTTAAAACATTTTTTAAAATGGATATCCAGAAAGTAAGTTGTGTGGGTGCTGCCCACATAACACATTTAAAGTTGCAAGTATGGCCCACTATGGCAAACAGGTTGAGAACCACTGGTTTATAGCAAGACATTTGTCTCAGGAACTAGGACTAGGTTTACATTTGTATTACTGACTGGGAAGGGTGAAAGGCAGGGAGCAGAGAGCAATGAACTAGAGAAAGAAGTAAAGCAGAGGTGTGTATTTTGATAAGCAGCCAAGTGGTCATATTGCAGAGCTTTATGGAGGTCTTTTGATGCTCTGAGTCCAGGACTGGAGACTGCTGTCAGAAGTTTGCTCCTTCCTCAGGGCTGGCAGCTGCATCCTATTCCACAATGGCTACATACCTCCCACATGTCAAAGGGAAAAAGCAGTGAGCTAGTAAACATCCTGAAGTTCAGTCAGCTCCAGTTGGCAGTCTAAACACTCATTTTGTAATATCATAAAAATTCAGACCTAGTGGCTATGTCTTTAAAATTTTTACCTGAGGGAGTTTAGGGAATGAAGCTTATAACACTGACGGCCCAGATTCAGTTCCCTGTTCTGCCAATGGCTTCTGACATAACTGTGGGCAAGTCACTAAACCTCTGTTCAACACCATTACCCATCTGTAAAATGGAAGTAATATCCTTACCTTGGAGGGGTATGTGAAAATACATTGAGGATGGATGTGGTAACGCAGGTCATAGATATGAGTGCTAGCTTAGCTTACAAGTACCCACAGGAAAAAAAGTTTATTCCTAGGTAGAATAAACTAATTTATTCCTTCCTGGAAATAAATCAGGCTTGTCACCAATCAGTGACAAATAATCACTTTGTCATTAAATCAGCGTAGTGTATATACTTGCATTATAAACAAAAGTAAAATTGCTGCTTACCTGTAGGATTATGCCGGATGAAAAATACAAATGGCCTGTCTACTATAAACCAAGGAGGGGATGACCTGGCTATTAAAATTGCAGCTGGCAAGGAAAATAGGATGCATAATTAGAAAAAGCAAAACACTTCACATGTTAAAGCAGTGTGAAAATGAAGCCGACAGCTTTATGGTGCTTACTAGATGCATGCCTGGACTTTTAGACAGACATTCAAATTCTCTATAAGGTACCATTTTATGAAGTATTTTATGGCACCAATGGTCAGCACTGGATTACATAGCAACAAACTCCTATCACTATCTACTGAGACTTTTGACATCTTCAATAAAAGCTACACTATTCTTCTAGATCAGTAGCCTCCAACCTTTAAGTAGGAGATCACCTTTGGCATTTAAAAGCAACCCAAGATCTACTGTGCACCGCTGCCACTGCCCAGCAGGTAAGTCTGTGGGGAGGGAAGGGGGGGCAGATCGAGAAAAAATTATTTGGGGGGACACCTCCCCAGCAGGTCAGCCCCACCCAGCCAGGGCCCCACTCACCTTACCCCTGCGGCACTCTCCCTCACCGCGGGGGCCTCAATCTAGTCCCTGCCCCTTCCCTCCCCCGTAGACTGACCTGCTGGGCTAGGGCGCGTGTGCGCTTGCATGCAGCACTCGGCCCCCCACCCCAGCCTCGGATCAACTCCAAGAGGCTCCAAGATCTACTGGTGGATTGAGGTCTACTGGTTGGTGACCACTATTCTAGGTTTTCAATTAACATTCAAGAGATTTTTTTCCTTGGTATGGATTTTTTTCCTTTTTTTCCTTGGCAGGTATGGTCATGGGAATCTAAAAACAGACCTTGCATCCTTTTGCACATGCAAAATGGTAAAGATGCCAAAGCCAAACATTCAGGCTTTTTATTTTTAAAAGCCCGAATGCTACAGAACAAATGGTAATATTAACTTGAATCTGTCCAGTCCTTTCACATCATGCTGCTTTTATTGAAATAGTTTTATTCTATCAGTTCAGGAAAAAGATGCTTATTTAATGTCAAAACCAATTTATTTATGTGAAGTTACTCTTAATTAATGTTTAAGGTGAACAATTACAGTAACAGCTGCTTACTTGTTGCTGCAGCAGCTTTGGTTCCATCTTCACTAACTTCAATTTTTGTTTTTTGCAAAATCTGAGATACATGAAGACTTTCTGTTCCTGTGCAAACAAAGACAGAGAGTTACGTATTTGTGCACAACAACTCAAAGTAGCTAGTTTCTTATAGCTCAGCAACTGTGAAGCAGAGAGCAGGGATACTGAAGGTCACTACAGTTCTTGCAAAGACTGAAATCTTTGTTCAGTGCAAAAAGGCTTTACTGCTACTGTTCTTCAAATGCAGTGCGTGATCTGACGACCATAAAAACAGCACATACCAAGACCATAAACATGCTACATGTACAAAAGGAATGGAATGGACTGGACTCATGCAGCTTTTGCTTAATTATTTCTTGTAAAACATTTTGCCTGTCCTGGGGTTAAACGATTGATGCATGTTACACAGGCACATTCCTGAAATCTCCAATACTCTCCTTATTCATCACCTGCATTAGCAATAGCATGCAGGGGTGTAGGTTGTAGCCGTGTTGGTCTACAAGGTTCCTTGGGTGAATTTGATATCTTTTAATAGACCAACCCAAATAGTTGGAGAATAGTTATTAAGCAAGTTTTTGAGTTCAACAACCCTTCGTCAGGCTAAGGAAGTTTCAGCAGTTGGTGTGTGCTCTTCCTGGATGGAATGAAGAGTAAAGAAGCCAGGGGCTGGGCTGGGGAGTCAGCTGCCAGGCAGATTATAATGTAGCAATAGCATGGTATGCCTTTTGTAGTTAAGTCAGCTACAGCATTTGTGTATACATGCCCATTGTGATATGTATATAAAGCATGTGCATATATGTACATGGAAATAGACATCATACCTGAAATTAGACAAATATGACACCAAAATAATGCTATAAAAATCTTAAAGACCAATACAGCCTTAGATTGTGCTTGATAGTTTGAAGTTACAAGTGTTTATTTTAATTTTCAATAAAGAAGTGATGCAATGAGATTCAGTATGAATTTAAAATTATGCTCTGAATTATATGAAAAGAACATTTTGCTTCCAATAATAAAATGTTTCCTTTATTTCATGGAGGCAGAAGCACACATTAGATACTAGTTAACAAACAAGCTCTTCTGCTTCTACTGAAAACGAATCAAAGTTCAGACAAAATTCATAAGACACCCATTTTCATACCAGTGTTTTTAAAGAGCTCAATATTCCATTTTTATAGATATTTACTAAGGCTATGCGAAACAGCTCCATTCCGTTTTGACGGAACAGCATTTAGTTTCAAATTTCATTTTGATTCGAAACCGCTGTTCCATTAAAACAGTGATGCTGTTTCGATGTTTCACCCACACGCTATAATGGGGAAGCTTGAAACAGCTTCTCTCATCTAGCAGGCAGATGGGGGCCCGCACCCCCGGGAGGGTTGCGGGGGCTGTGCCAGTCCTCCCAGGGCTGCGGGCCCCTGATCAGCCTGCCACGTGAGGGAGGGAAGCCGGGTGCTCCCACCTGGGACCAGGGAGCTGGGGAAGGGAACTTCCCCTACACTGTGATTGGCTTCCCACATCCTGGCCATGGGAGGTGGGGAGAGCCAGGGCTGTGCTCCTGCCTGAACCACATGGGGCTGTGGAGCCGCTGGGAGCGCAGCCCTGGTTCTCCCCCGTCTCCCACCACCTGGCTGCTTTGAAACTTTCGAAACATTTCAACTAGCCTCGTTTTGTTTCAAAGCTGTTTTGAAGCCCTTCATTTTGATTCAGTTTTGCTGTTTCAAGCTCGAAATTAGTCGAAACAGTGTTGAATCAAAATAGCTGGTGAAATTTCACACAGCCCTAATAGTTATGGATGAAATCAAGCAGTTTACAAAAAAGGTCACATCAAGTAAAAGAAATGGAGTAATAAATTCGGTGCACATCCTGCCGGTCTCAAGCTCATTTAAACAGTTTCCAAAACATGTACATTTGAGAAGAAAGTGTCCTAATTATATCTTGTTAATGATCTGCTCCAATGGTGCCAGTGAAGACTTTCCACATTTCAGCCGTTGAGAGACCTTTAATTAGTGATAGCAAACAACAACTTACAAGCACTTGATCAATGTTATTTGTTGCCAAGATGCAGGCATTTTCTTTATAACAAAAAGGAAAAATATTGGCATGTACAAGACTTTTAATATTGTTTCTCTCTCACTTAGTAGAAATTTAGAAATGTGTCCTTTAATGGATAATCTATGGAACAGATTGCATTAAACTGCAATGGCAAGAAAACAGGAATGAAAACCAAAACAAGACCACCTACTTGTTATTTTTGCAAAATTGGCCTTAGCCTGCTCAAACATATCCGTGATGCCAAGAGACTTCAAAGGCTCCTTTAAATCTGTTTCTGCTTCTGCTGTGAACCTTAATGAATCAGACAAGAAACAGAGGAATTATTACTCCCATAGGGCTATTATGTAAGGGTTTTTATTTTCTTCCTTTTTTAAAGAGTAAGGAAAAGGAGAGGGGGCACTGGAAGAAGCTGGTACTCACTTGGGCAAAGTCACCTGCACTCTTTTTGGTACCATGATCGTCCGCCAGCTCTCTATCGTTTTTGTGCTGATGTGGGGAATAACAGAAGACAGCAGGGTAGTACTTTCTGAAGGCACAGCGATCAACATGCTGATCATTTCACCATGGTAAGGCAATTCAATTATGTTGTACCACAAGTCATTTGGGGTACTTGTTGTACCTAAAGACAGAGAAAGATAATAAGCTACAATTCTTAGTCTTCAACCTCTATTAGCTATTCAGATACAGCTCTAGATAATAATTTCAAACATGTCAAGAAAGCTTTAGCACTGTCACGAAACTAGAAAGCTTAGATGTCAGAGGCAATTATTACCTTTCAGTACAGCTTCCTTTTATAAACAGCATGGGGCCCATATGGATTATTATGGTTTGATAAAACAATGCAGGACAGGAAAATTTGGTTCATACATTAATTTTTTCTTGTTCCATGCATAGTGTACTGTTGGAGGTCATTTGAAAGGACAAATCAACAAAAGTATAGAACTCAGCAATATCTATTGCAGCAAATAAGGAACTGGAGAAGTGATGGGTGTTTAAGAACAAAAGGCCAAAACAAAAACATGCTTCTAAGAGAACAAGACAGACATACTGTGTTATGTGACACCAATGGAAATTCCACCAGGGTATGCAAAGGACAGATGAGCAGCTTATCCCAGGATACCTCAGGGCCTCGGCACATAATATTTTATTTCAATGTAATTTGGTTTCCATTATAACAACAACGGGAGACACAATGTAGTGCCATAAACTGGTGGGACACTCATATCTCTGGAACAATTAAAAAAGATTTTTTACCCTCTACATCGGGGTGAGAAAAATGGTGGATCCGGCCAGTGGCCAGACTCCATCTCCCAGCAGCTCTTGCCCGCATCACTGCTGATGGTTTCCATGGAGACCCCAGCAGCAGCAGCGGTACCACGACAGCGCAGGACCAGGGTTTCTATGGAGACTGGCCCCAGCAGTCCTGGCAGGACATATGGCTGGACAGGGAACTACTCAGGGGCCAGGGTTAAGATCTTGCAGCAGTAACAGCATGCTCTGGAGCTGGGGCAGAGCCATGATCTGCTACCCTGCACACCCCTGCCCAGGGGTGTGTGGGCAGCAGGTTACAGCTCTGCCCCAGCTCGGGACCACAATACAACTTCCACAAGATTCCAGCCCCAGAGCAGCTCTCAGCCCAGCCGCGTACCCTGCCAGCGCTGCTGAGGCCAGTCTCCATGGAAACACTGGCCCTGCATTGTCACAGCCCTGCTGCTCCTGGGGTCTCCATGGAAACTGGCTGCAGCAATATGGACAGGGGTGGCTAGGAAATAGAGTCCACCACGGGCCTGATCCAACCATGGGCCGTACTTTGTTTTTCAAATGCTAGAAACTTAGACTTGGAGAATTCATATATATTGTTCCAACTCCAATCAAAGCTCTGTCCCAAATCCCCGTCCAACCTCCATGTAGAGCAGAGGCAGGCAAAGTTCAGCCTGTGGGCCAGATTGGGACGGTGGTAGACCCCATTTCCCAGCAGCCCTGCCTGCATTGCCGTGGCCAGTTTCCATGGAGACCCCAGGAGCACTGGGGCCATGACAGCATGTAGCCAGGGTTTCCATGGAGACTGGCCCCAGCAGCACTGGCAGGGTGTGCAGCAGGGCAAGGAGCTGTTCTGGGACTGGGATCTTGTGGCAGTGACACTGTGGTCCCAAGCTAGGGCAGAGCTGTGACCTGCTGCCTGCACACCCCAGATCATGGCTCTGCCCTGACTCCAGACTACACAGTCACTGATGCAAGATCTCAGCTCTGGCCCAGGAGCAACACCCTGCCAAGCCACATGCCCTGTCAGCACTGCTGGGGTGAGCTCCTTGGAAACCCTGGCCCCACGCTATCACAGCATCACTGCTGCTGGGGTCTCTATGGAAACCAGTCATAGCAACGCAGGCAGGAGTTGCTGGGAAATGGAGTCTACTGCCAGCCCAATTCCAGCTCACAGGCTAAACTCTGCCTTCCCCAGCTCCCGGTGGAGATTAGACTGGGATTCAGGGCAGAGCTTTGATTGGAGTTGGAACATTATATATGAATTCTCTAAATCTCTAAGTTTCTAACATTTGAAAAACAATATTAGACTGGAAGAGTTTTTTTTTTTTTTTTAAATTAACTTTTATTCATTGCTTTAAACAGTATTTTAAAGAATCACTTGAACTTGTAACACGCTGCTACCCCAATTAGCAGTTTGTTTGGGCTAGAAATAATCCAGCAGTGAAATCCGTTGCAACAACAATAAATCCTGCACAATAGATGTCAGGTGATATATACTGGTCAGGCCTGCTAGCAACATGCTCTTTGAGATTATGTTAGCATTTCCCCATCTTTTGATAATCAACCAGAGACCACAATTACTGTAGTTAGGCAACTGGAAGGCATGATAGACAGACTCTTCCAGTTTGAAAAGAAACAAGCAGAGAACAAAAATCTAGGTACTTATAGTAATCGATCTCTCCCTCTCTTTTTTCCCCCCCCCCCAACAGGAAGTCTGACACTGAAGCCAAGTGTATGTTTGAGAATTTCTCTTGGAAAGGGAGTAAAATTGTCCTTATTTTAATTAGTAGTGGGGTGCGCTTGGGGTGATAAAGAGAAGTTACCCATATGCTTACTTGAAAATAAAGACTGGTTCACAAAAAGGAAGAAATAAGAAATGCACCCTGAAGTTTACTAGATTTACATAAGCAAATCCCCCTGCTGTTAAAGCATAACATATATGCCTCCATCTTCTTCAAATCATGCTACAGTTCCAAAGAAAGAATGCCCTTTAATTGTCAAACAACTAAACGGAGCTTTAAGCAACACCAAGTGTGAGGGAGCTGTGGATGGGGATCAGAGAGGCTTGCAACTAGCAATTTATCTAGTTATGTCCTGTCTCAGAGGACAGCATAAGGACCTAGAATGTCCATTAGCAATCAAAACGTCTTTTGTACCACTAATTACAGCAGTTAGATTTGGAAAACAGGCTCTATTTTCTGACGACACCACGGAAGATTATAATCCTATTAGAAGTCAGTTTCCTAATTGACACTTTCCTCAGTTATACCTAAAAGAATCATAATCACACACACAATCACGTAAAAGAATTACAATGACTACAAATCAAGATTTTAAATTAACTTCCCCCAGCTCAGTAGATTTCCCTTCTTCAGAGTTAACAGATTTTTAGATATAGGTCATAAGTCCAAGTGACATTTGAAGAGACTTAACAGGAGTTTTCCAAGTAAGAATAACTATCTTAAAATTGCAACAGATTACAATGTGCTATACATTGGATGGGTGGGAACTGCACCTACACTGCTACACTCAAATCCACATCTGTCAAGCAAACTGAATATTGACTGATTTTCTTCAAGAGAGTTAAACTTTGCTGGCAGTGTCCTGAAGCCTTAAGACTATAGTACAGAACTATAGTAAGAACAGGGAGCAGTTAGCTTTTCTTCCTCCCTGGATCACTTTATACCAGGGGAGGGCAAAATACGGCCTACAGGCAGAATCTGGCCCACCAGGCAATTTCATTTGGCCCCTGGGCAGGTGATTACTAATTCACTGTATCCAGCCCAGCCCCAGGCTGCCCCTGCTGTGCTTGCATGGGGCCGAGCCCTGATAACTTTCACAGAGGCATTGCTCTCTGTACTTCCATCCTCACCCGTGGAACGGCCCCGACTCCAGCCCCACAGGTAAGGAAGCAGTAGTGGCGTGTGGGCAGAGGATGGATGTGGCAAAGGCAGGCAGAAGAGACACTAGCAAGCAGCAGCATTGGTGAGCAGGCAGGCAAGCGGGTGAGCAGGAGGGAAGCAGTGGTAGCCAGAAGCAAAGTGGCAGCTGGGCAGGAGCATGGGGCCTATGCTGGCAGGGGCCCATGGTGGGGAGGCAGAATTGTAGAGCCCAGGCCAGCAAGTATGTGGGGCTGCCTGGCTCCATTGTGTGGAGCTCCCCGGGGCTGACATGCAGTTCCCGGGTTCTCTGCCCAAGCCTCATGCCTCTGGGGGGAGCTCTGCGCAATACAGCTGGCAGTCCAGCCCCACTCACTGCCACGTGCAGGTCATGGGGAACAGCAGGGAGCTATGCACTATGGAGCTGGGCCAGCTCTCTCTCCCTGTTGCCCCAGCCAAGCCCCACAACCTGCACTGCCAGCTTCATCGCACAAGGCTCCCCTTGGTGGTATGCGCTCGGGGAGAGAACTCAAGAACTGCATGTGAGCCCCACATGGAGCCAGCAGCCCAGTCATTGGGCGTGCTGGGATGGTGCGTCACCAGGGGACTCTGCCTGCCGTGGGCTGTGTGCAATAGGGGGTCATGTGTGAGGAACGTATATTTGTAGAAGGGGCCCCACATGCACACCCCACCATACACATGCACCCAAACGCCCATGCACAACCCAATAGCCACAACCCCCACCCAGCACACCCCATACCCACCCACACACCCCCTACAGCCCCTCACAAACCCATACCCCATACACAGCCACACAGTCCCCCACAAACCCCATACCACCACACCCCTCCACAGCCCCCCCACAATATACAAGGAGTTAGACTTCATTTTGAGCTATTATGCAATTACCTCTATGTACACTACACAAACAAATCAGGACAAAAATATTTTTCAAAACAAAATTGAAATATGTTGTAGTAGATGTTTGATTTTTAGTATAGACTTTTTTTTTCCAGTTCCAATATAGCAAATCCCCCTCCCAAAACAAGTATTTCCAGGGGCAAGGGGAGGGACTTCCAGTAGCAAAGGTCAGGGGTTAGGGGCAGACCTTAAAGTCCCATGATAGTGATCAGAGTGCGAGACATCAGTCAAGGGGCAGGGCTACCTTTGCAGTCCTTGACAGCTCATCAAAACTCATTAAGCAGCCCTCCAGCTAAACTAATTTGCCCACCCCTGCTCTATACCATATTTATTCAATTCTAAATTAATCCTGAATTTAAGGCAACCCTCAATAATTAGTTTCTATACATGCAAAATTTATAAGTGTGTTATAATTTTCCATGTGTAGAATCCATCTCCCCCATTGCTGCAGGGAGGCAAGCAGTGGGGAGGCAGGTGGTTGGAGAAGGTGAAGCAACTGCCCCCCTGCAGCCTCTGCTCCTCCCTTATCCTTGCTCCGTGCCAGCAGGCTCCGTTCTCGTTCTAGCCTGGGGCACAGTGCACGGACTGAGCCCAGCCCCCATACCAACTGTATGGGCTGCAAGCTGCTGCAATGGGACTGAGCTGGGGCCTTGCTGCATGCCCCAGGCTGCTGTATGGATGGAGCTGCTGGCACAAAGCAAGGGTGAGGCAGGGAGGGAAGGAGAATGGAAGTCTGGGAAGCAGAGGCTGCATGGGGGGGGGAGGGGAAAAAGATACACAGAGAAGGCAGGCTCCAGAAGCAGCAGAAGGGGGTTGGACAGGCAGCAGGTAGGGGAAGAAGACCCAGATACAGCAGCTGCCTGCCCCCACCCCCCCAATAGTTGACTCTAAAGAGAAGGGGGCTTCCCCCGCTTCCTATGTTAAATGAGTGCATGTGTGAGGGGGGTGAAATCCTCATCTTAGAATCACATAAATATAGTATGTTGTGTAAATCGAGACAAATCAAGACAAAATAAAATTTGCTTTGATATCTTAATTCTCCTTTATGTTAATAGCTGAAATTGTGGTCCATGAACCACATGCTGTATGTGACGCATGGGGTGGACACAGCACTGTGCGCTCAGCGTGCAGCATAGACGATTAGTTCAGGATGCACCATACAGCACCCCCTCACCCCCAACCAGCCCTGCACATTGGCTCTGGTCCAGATGAGGCCAAGACAGAGCTAGCATGAAGACGAGTCTGACAGGGCTCTACATGCAGCGTGCCTTGTACTGGCCCCATGCTGCATTCAGGATGTGCAACCAGCCAAGCCCTATGTGACATGTAACATGCGCTGGCCCCAGGGATCACTGTGCATGTGGGGCCAGCAGTGGACATGCACTGCCTATGGCACACTAGCTGGACTCAGAACTACAAATGGTACAGGCTATATGCAGAGCCCTGGACTAGCCCCTCTGTGGTATCTGCAGACAAACCAAATGACCTTCATCCAATCCAGAGGCCTGGATGAGTTGAGCACCACTGGTCTTATGTAAGGGTGCCAAACACATCTGGCTCCATGGACTTGATTCAGTCATGGGATCAGTCTACAAACCTGATCCAGTGTACACGCTCCATAACGCTGCCACCACTCCCTGACCACCAAATACCTGGACCCATAGGGAGCCCCATGGGCCAGCTGACACTGCTCCATGCTGGATCAGACTCATGACCTGCATATTGGTCCTTGCATTAGGCAGTGTAACATACATCACAAGTTTACTAACACTTTTTCCATGCAAATTATTGCTTCAGTTGCCAAGGCAACACATGGAAGGGAAAGTAATCTTCAAAATTACAAACAGCAAAGGAGTAGTCAGATGCTTTATTCCCAAGGTACTTTTTTTGGTCATCTAAAAAAGAACTTTCTAAATAGCCTACACCAAAATCTCTAATTTGAAATAGGAATTTGCATTCAGTGACATGAATAACTGAATTAGGCTTGTGGCTGCTATGTAGTAAAGGAGTTACTTTCCATTTATTACAGCATCAGCAAGATCGGAATCAGGGCGTATATTTTTAGATAATTTACTATAGACAAGTCTTGCTAAAAAAATTCTCTTATGTAACCTTTTAGTGTCGTGTAGAGTTAAATATTTAAGTACAGCTCTTTCATTAAGGCAGACTATATCCCTCAATACCTAAAAGCAAACAGTTTAAGATTTTAAAAAATATGGGGACAAATTCTAGAGACAGAAAATTCTTTAAAAAACACATAGGAATGGTTTCTTTGTTAAACCCCACTTTGGGAAAAGCAAGCACATTTAAACCAGGAAAAAAAGTGCTAGCAATAAAATGTATATGCTTGCCCTCTTGGATATATGACAGTTAGAGGTGCACTGATATATCGGTCTTATATCAGATCGGTCAATATAAAGAAAATTGGCTGCATCAGAAGTTGGCCTGATGCGGCCGATAATTTGGCCAATAAGTGCCAGTGTGTGCGCTCAGCCACAGCACAGCACTCAGGCAGTGAGGAGTAGAGCCCGGCAGTGTGGAGAGCTGCCTCCAGTTGGTAAGTCCATTGTGGTGGAAGGGGAAGGGGGGTGTGGGGGGGGGGGGTAGATCAACCCCCACTCCGTGATGGAGGGGGCAGGAGCAGGGGCAAGCTGCAGCCCCCTCTGTAGCCCCTGCCCCAAGCCCAGCCCCCAGCAAGAAGAGCCTGGTGCAGCCCCAACTCTAGCCCACAGCTGCCTGCCCTGCCCCGCCCAGATCCAGGGGCACACCCCCACCAACCCCATGCCCTGCCAGGGTGCAAGCAGCAGTGGGAGCCACCCCCCACATCCTTGACGAGCCCAGCCTTGGCTGGGCAGTGCCTGCCCCTGCCCCCTCACCCCGCAGGCACTGATCTACCCCACAACACCCCTTCCCTCCCCTCTCCGCTTCCACCACAACGGACTTACCAGCTGCAGGCAGCTCTCCATGCTGTATCAGAAATTGGATTGGTATCGGCCGATATGCCTCTTTAAAAATCAGATATCAGTATCGGTCCCAAAAATCTCTAATGGTGATGGTGGTGATCATCTAATGACAGTGTTTTCTAGTAACTTTTTTCAGAAATGTTGCTAAATTGATCCCTGTCAAAAAGTCTTCAGTGCATATACAAGCAAATTACAAAAAGCAATGGCTTGTTCTTGGGAGAGCACAGACAAGTACTATGCAATTTCTTACAAAAATGCTGCCATTGTACCTTAAGCCTGACTAGCAAAACCCTTGTGGGTCTAGAGCTGAGCTGAAACTGCCAATCATGCGTCACAAATCTGACATGGAATTTGATATGCAAGTGACAAGCAGGCTGAACTCATTAAATTCCTTTATAGTTGGGACCAAATTTAAATGAAGGTTTACCTTGGGAGACAACTAGAGTACAAAGGCCACAGACAAGCACTCACTTTAGCACAGGTGAGCTCTTGAGCCAGGAAACACTATGGGGCTTCTCCCTGGGCCCCTTAGGGGAGAACCATAACAACTTGCCCTCTCCCCTGCCTGGGAAGGGGACAAGTTGTTAACAGGCAGCCCATGGCTTTTATAAAAGAAGAAAAAAAGTCACTTTGTGCATAACTCAGATGGGCTGCACTGCAAATGGGGTGATTTAAAGCCAGAAGCATGGTAAATGGGACCAGCAAGAGTTTCACTGACTGTTAAAAAATGTGCCACCAGCCCCACCAACTTTAAAAAAAAAAAAAAAAAAAAAAAAAATCACTTTGTGCATCACCCAGCTTGGTGGTGCACACAGCATTTAAAGCCCCTGGAGCCAAGAATTAAGACAGAGAGATCCTCTTTGGCCCCAGTTCTCAGCCCTACAGTGTACAAGGAGGCTCTCTCCAAGCCCAGCTTCTGATCCTGTTGGCTCTGAAATCACCATCCATCCCACTCAGCTGGTAGTTTCCTCGTCTGGGGAAGAGGTGGGGAGCAGCAAGCAGCTACTCCACTCCCTTCCCTGACCAGACTGCAACAGGAGTGGAGTAGCCTACTGGTGTTCATCTTTGCGAGAGACTCACATGGGAGATCTTCCAGGTATTAACCTGAAAGATCTTTCCTCCAGGAAGGTCCACATTTCTCACAGGAGAAAATGTATGATCACTTAACCTCCTGATTTCTACCAGGAAAGTGGTGATTCTCCTGGTGAAAACATAACATCTGTACATGGCCTAAACTTCAGTTCATGTTCCCATGGTTCTGCAGACAATAACCATTTCTAATGCTCTTCTACCACAGAATCTAGAAAAAAAAATTAAGCATACTTTGGATAGGCTCAATTATTTCTGCTGCCAAATAAAGAGCTGTATTTTAACTTGCATTGACTGTTTAAGACCATCTCTTATCATAATGCGTTTCAAATTATTTTGACCAGAGAAGTAGGACACACAAGTGATCGTCCCAAATATTCTGAACGTGGACATCTGAAGCACAGCATCTAAATAAAGTTACCTAATTTTCAAAGTTGCCAAAGATGGGGAAAAAATACCAATCTCCCTAAAAAGTAGCAGCCTGAAACAGAAGATCTATACACACAAAAAAAAAAGATGCTATAGCCACAGTACTTAAAACCTAGACAAAGGAGCTTAAAGAATCAAAGTGCGCACGCAAGCGCACACAAATTCAGAGCTTACCACAGCGGAAAACAGACAACTGGGATAGCATAGGTACTTGGTAAGTCTTCCCATCAGCTCCATAAAATGGGCGTTTCCTTGTATTTTCAGGTCGAAAACGTGATTTCCATAAACCTTTAAAATATACTGCATTTACCAGTACCAGTCTGGTCAAAGCAGCATCAATATCATCTGGAGACAATATCTTATCAATCATACCTAGAAAAAAAAATTCAAGAAGGAATGGGAGAAATTAAACATTTCCTTTCCAATAAGAGACCAAAACAGTAAAACTTGTTTTGCTCTTTACTAGGTAGCGCTCTGTTTATTTCAGGGTCCTTTGAAATATAAAATTCTTTGGACTACTACAAGTGGAGATTATTCTCCAATTAGACCCTTATTCTAGGCTAGAGGGCAACACCTTTGTATTCATCTACTGAGATATGCACCTAGATAGGGCCTTATGCATTGGCATGTGTGCAGATGCACCACTTTATTAAATTAGCTTTCTGGCAGAGTTAAGGTTGGTATTGCACAGTTAAGATTGAATTGGGGCATGATCCATTGACCATAACCTTTAAAAAAACCAAAAACACTAGAAACGAAAAATGAAGGCAAAAAATCACCAGAAGAAGGGGGATGGGAGAGAATGGATAACTGTACAGGACATCTATCATTTACATTTAGCAATGGATACCAAGAAATTAGTTAGCAAGGAACAGTCAAATTAATGTAGCCCTTGCACTAAGGCATATCAGAAAAATATCTGACAGAACTGTTTTGTTGAAAAAGCCAATTAACTGACCCAAAAGCATTTCAAATGAAACATCTTAGGATCATGAACTTTCCCCAAATCCAAGGCATGGTTTTTGATGGAGCCCTCCCTTGATTACTCGAGCACTGCCTCAGGGCAGCAAGCCCTAGAACATTTGAGTGCTGGGGCACCGACACAGGTAATTTTTACTTGGCCCCTTGAAAGTGCTCTACAGCAGTGCCCTAACAGAAGTGCACAGCTGCGGAGTGCTTTAAAAGTGCCTGATTGTGTAACAAGCTAATCCTCATTTTAATGAGGGTTCAGATGAAGGCACTCCAAAAGCAGTGCCTTTGTTAATTTCTGCTTGTCCTTAAGTGGGAGCAGGGCTGATGCAGCCAAGCCCTGCTACCAGTACTGCCTTTAGGATCGGAGGGGGAATAGGAGGGATCTCCGGTTTGGGGTTTACCCAGACTGCTGGTGGGGACAGCAGGTGGATCGGAGCCCCCTGCAGGGTTCTAGCCCTAAAGTGCTGTAGTCTGAGACTAGACTGAAAAAAAGCAACAGCCTCTACAAAACAGGAATCCTGCTAATTTGGCTTGTTGTACCTTCTAGCTTTTTTAGAAGGTAAGCCGTATTGTTCCCACATTTTTTTACCATTCTTTCAAACGTAGTGCATCTGTAAGATAATCTTTAGGTTGTCACACATAAAACACACTCAACAATACTCACCCCTTGTTTCATTTTTAACCCACTGGTTAATGGAATCACATGCCACATTTGGGTCCTCAAAGTCCACACTCTTGACATTGCACTGAAACACTTCTTTGTTTCTTGTAACAAAAGGCACTTCCATTTTAAAGCCGCTCTTTGCAAATACTGCATTAGCAATTGTCACAATGTCTTTATTCTTCTTTGAGACTATAAGCTTGTTTATCTTCTTTAAAGCCTTCCCAACTCCTAGTTGAAAATAAAAGTAAGCTTAATTTAGAAGATGAAAATAAATGTTAAACAAAGTTAACTTGTATAAGCAGTTACTGACATGCAGAATCAGACATTAAGAGTGTTAGAATAGAGAAAGAAGGCCAAGGCACACATTATCCCCTCTGACAGACATTCTTAAACACCCATCTGGATAACAGGATCTCTGACATCTCATCTGAAATGCACTACTCTTTAGTGAATAATTTGGTCCCCTGCCTAATCCTTGAGCAGCATGTTAATGTAAACATCAGGGATGAATTCAAGTCCTGGAATAGTATAGTAGGCAAGGACTTTCTAGCATGGAAAATACTGTTACATTCTATATTCCTCCATCCACAGGTGGAACAAACTATATATACAAGCTACTTTCAAGTAGACTAGAGTGTCAAAAAATAAATTTCAGGAAATCCCCACCTACCTACATTGACTAACCTGCAGAACAGCAACTTATCTTGATGACGTTACATTATTAGGATGTTGGGCCAAAGGCAATTCCCCCTTTACTTATGACTGCTGCAAAAAGTGGTGTTCCACTGGGTCACTTGAAATGAAGGATCACTGACACAGGGAAGAAAGAAGGTTCTAAGATCCAGAATACATGGCAGAGCCCTAAAACTGAAATCTGCAAAGCTACAGTTGTCATTTTTGACCCCTTGTTTTATTTCACAAGGAATGGGATGGGACAAAGAAGTAATTTTAAAATATGTAGAAAAAGTTTGCAGAACCAAAAATTAAATCTGACTACTTTCCTAAAAAAATTAGATGTCAGAGTCCTATGCTTGATTATCAGCCATATTAAATTGTTCATTTCCTCCATAAGAGTCTTCAGGGTATGAAAAAGTGGCCTCCCAAAGAAAGTGTTCTGACTATGCACTGGCTCTTTACCTGCACACCAAAATATCCACACAACACCACAGGAGAACTGCTATAGTAAAAGAGACATCACTGCTTGTAAATCAGGGCTTATCTGCACTGGGACGTTATTTCTAGTAACCTAGTGTATGAACTTAGAGCTAAGCTGACCGTATGGAAATCCCAACAACCTGGGACCCCATCAGGACACTGTCCCGTCCAGCCTCTCCTACACTCAACTTGGTGGGGGAAGCACCTCTCACACTCTTGCATTACCAGGATGCCCATTATAATTCCCAACAGCCAGCTGGGACCAGCTTCTGAAGCCTGGGACTCTCCCAGTTAAAATGGGAAATATGGTCACCCTACTAAGAACATAATAGTTATTTCATATTCTACAGACATTCCACACAGAATAAAGGAGTTCCACATGGAGACTTAATGTAAAACAGCCATTATGCAATAGCCATTCCAAGGTAGTCCCCTGCCTTAAAATATAGAAGATGTAAATGGAAAAAGGCTTTTAAAGATTCTCAGCTGAATATAAGATAAAGTCCTATACAATGAACCTACTATATGTATTGCTGTGAATGCTTTACTTGTAGTTCACAAGTTGTGTTCACTGTCTTCAGTATTATGAGCATGTTCTTTTGGTGACATACCATAACAAAGGTTCTCAAACAGTAGTCTGTGGACCACTGGTGGTCCAGGAAGCACTTGCTGCTGGATGTCTGGGGAGAGCTGGCTGGTCACATGGCGCTGGCTCTCCTCCTTGCTTTCAGCTGCTAAAGTGCATTAAAAGACAGCTAAAATACATTAAAATACTTTCCTAGCATTATCTTTTTGAATAAGCAATTGTTGTAGTTCCCATAGAATTTACACAATTGTTAACAGCAGCAAAGAAGGTCTGTGCAAGTGTAAGAAGGCTGTGGTCCATCAGACCTCCCTTCTTAAAAGGTAAAAAGCCCATGCAAAATAAAAGTTTGAGAGCCTCCATTTCATAGCCAAGATTTTTATCATGAGATAATTCAGCCAAATAAATCCAGGTAGTTTTAGTGCTTCTGAACTTCTTGTACATATTTATATTTAGAACACCCAAATACCTTTTTGTTCAGTGCCACCCCATAAGGTGTTTTAAAACATTTAACATTTGGATTTTTATATGCAACATCTAGGTGTATTCTAAATACCAAATCAAAACAAAAACAAGTAAAAAGACAAAACACTGAATTACAGGAAATCTCTCATACTTCACAGGTTTGAAAATGCACTCACCTTTTAGTTGGTTTCACATTGTAGAATAAAAGCTCCTGGGTGGATCAGTAGCACTAATATAGATATACACACACACACACACATATATACATACACACACCTTGCTAAGACTTAAAAGATGCTCAGCATGCTCACAAAAATGGCAAGTACCTTTCACCCTACCCTCTGGAGCAGGGCTGCCTAACTGAAAGCTTGTAGGTAGCATGCAGCCCACGAGTGGTTAAACTGCAACTCATGGGGCTTGGTGGCATGGCTGCTGGAGCCACTGCACTGGCACAGCTCTGGAACCCACCAGGTGAAAGCAGCTGCCAGTGCTCATCCCGCTCCCCGCCCAAAAATCTTGCCTGCCACCAAATTTAGGTTCTCCGGTGTGACCCAAGTTAGCAGCAAGGGAAAAGGGAAGGGAGTGAATGGTGGCAGCATTCACCACCTATGTTCTGGAGCCATGTCAATGCAGTAGCTCCATTGCTTGCAGTTACAAGTACCTTGCCACTGGAGGTGGGTCAATCAGCTCATGAGAAGCCCTGCAGTCTGGATCTAGCCTGAAGGGCCTACTAAGGTGTATGGCCCTGCTTGTGAGAAGGCTAAGTAGTCTGATAGTCACATGCATCCTTGTTGTACACAAAGCAGAATGGCTACAGCACTAAATCTTAACAAAAAGCAGAGATCCATCTGACTCAGTTCAAGTATTCTATTGCCCAACAATTTCAGAATCATGGATTAAGGGTTGTTTGGTACAATATAGATGGAAGGAAGCAATGTTTCAAACACCATATGCTGGGAACAGACTGCAATTCTGTTCTGGAGAAACCATTTGCAAGGCATCAGAGAACAGAGATTTCTGATTCAGACCTTGACTCCTCTGTTGAAGCTGCAAACAAGGAACTTACACAATACGCAGTGAGAACATCCAGTCGATATGAACTATGTTGAAGTCACCAAGTGTTTCTCCCATCCTGGTCTTTTCTTATGGCAGACCTTTCTCTCTTTACTATGACTGGTTTGTCATGCAAGCTAACATGATGCAAAAATTCTTCCCATAAAATGTTTCAAACTTTAAAACAAGAAAAAAAATGCGAATCACTACAATAGAAAAAACTTGTGCAATAAGAGAGAGGAACTGACCATTTAGGCTGTATCTCATCACAGTTGTTAGCTGCTTCTTTGTCTTGCCATCAGCACCCAGCTGAAGCACCCCCAGGACTGATGCAATCCCATGTGGAGAGACCACAATGTTCTCCTGAGGCCTTGCCTTGACTATTTGATTGAAAACTTGGATTCCAACGTCAGAGCCAAGTTCCTCAAGAGGAAAATTAAATTGGGAGCATACAGATGTTAGAGTCACAGCAGCACACAGGAGCAGGAAGTGCCAGTTCATGATTTCTAAATCAGAAATAACCTAAAGAAAACAAAAAGTACTATTAAAATACTAGCTTATTAACATAACAGTTAACTAGTAAACAAAAATTATGTCTTAACACTAATTGAAAAATCAGGCACATGCAGTGCATGTACTACATAAGTTTCATAGAGCTCTGCAAATAAGGCTCATATATGGATTTCACCATTCCAAAACCAGATATTTCTGGAAGCAAGGCTCATATTATATGGGTACGTCATATGGCTATGTTATAATGGCACAATCCAGACCCCAGGGAAGTCCTCATTGACTTCACATGTAGTTTAAGTCATAAAACTATTGCAGCACCCACACAATAGGATTTAGAGTTCAGTACTATTAATACTGTAGAATCTTCATAAGAATAGGTGTTACAAATGTACACACCAGGTCAAATTTTCCATGATACTTGAGAATAGACATATAAACACTTGCAGGATCTTGGATTTTGGAGTTTCAGGATAATTCTTTATTTTTACTGATTTACTTTGAGCATAAGCAGCATTTTTCCACACTAAGGAAGGGATTAAGAATATTTGCTAACTTAAAAGCTGGAATTTAGTGTCTTAGGTTTTTCTAAACTGTTTAAACAAGTTAGCAAACTAAAAAAGCTTGCTAACTGAAATGCAACTGATTATCTCTCATCAATCACTGCTCCATTCTTATAGAGCATTTCTTATCCACAGTTCTTAGAGCACTTTGCAACAGACCTCAGTGCCATTATCCTCACTTTACAGACAGGGAAACTGAAGCTCAGACAAAAGAAATAATTTGGTGAAGGACTCCCAGCACAGCCCAATGGAACAGTGGGGAAAAGAACCAGGTATGAACTCTAGTCCAGTGCTCTATCCATCAAGACATGCTGCCTCCATATGAGGATTTGTTTGTAAGAGCAGAGAAAAGATAATATATAGCATATAACTTATAATCACTAGTCTGAATATACATGATAAAAAATATACACTCCATGAAAATGTTGGGCTAAGTTATTTTTCCACCTGATATATTTGAAGTTTGTGATCCTATTTGCTAATGTAAATTTTGTCAGCTCTAGCACAAGGGTGTCAAACATCCACAGGCTGGATTTGGCCTGCATGCTGTAACTGCGCTAAGCCAGACTGGTGGGCTACTGGAAGTTGGGGGCATGGCCTGCCACAGAATTCAGGGTCCCTGGGCTTCACTGAACAGGGCCAGAGGCAGCACAAGGGCTGTGCAATATAGCCCTCAGTCTCCCTGCTACCAGACCTGCAGATCCAACCCATGGCTTGAAACTCCTACTCTAGAACGCTGACAAAACACAGGTTTTCCCCTTTAAAGGAGAAAACTGAAGATTTTCCCCTTGGCAGTTGTAGGGCCAGGGCTTGGGAACTGTCCAAGTGTCTGTGTGTGGAGAGGATGGGGGGCAGTATGTGTGTGGAGAGGTGTTGGGGTGGGGGGGCAGGTACCTACCAGCAGTGGGGGAAGGAGTCTGGGCACCAGACCTGTGGCAGGGTAGCGGGGCCGATGCAGGGTAGGGGGGCACCCAGCTGCTGGGTGCTGCCAGTGAGCCCAGCTCCACAGCGAGGGAAGGGGGCAGTGGGGAGCTTTGTGGCACAGGCAGTGGCTGGGGCACCACACGTTGCCCCACACCACCAGCTGTGGCTAGGGCTGCAGTGTGGTAGGGAGAACTGGCGCAGCGGCATGAAGCTGAGTGCGACTCTGGCCTGGGCCATGCTGCGGTCAGCTGGAGGAGGGTGAGGGGCTCCAAGCAGTCTCCATCCCCAGCATGGCCTAGAGAGGACAGGCAGCCTGTGGCATCCTCTACCCCTGGCTGGGGCTCCCACACCACACCACACGGCCTGGCCATGCCTCCCCACCTCCCAGCATGTCCTGGCCGCATGCAGCCACCCCACCCCCAGAGCATGGGCACTGGACCCTGGTGGCATGGCCACACAGCTCCCTACTGTCCCTAAACAGTCCCCCAACCTCTTCCCCCACTGGAGTCCAGGGGAGGCCTGTGGTACCCTCTGCCCCAAGCTGGGGCTCCTGCACCATGTCAGGAAGCCTGGCCACACCACCCCCACTGCAGCATCTCTTAGCCATGTGCCCCTAAGAGCATGGGCACTGGTCCCTAGTAGCTTGGCCACAAAGCTCCCTGCCACCCACAAAGGAACGCCCTGCCCCCTTCCCCCACTTCAGCCCTGTGAGTCCGCACAGGGCCAGGGGCAGCTAGGGGCCCCCCCTCTGGCAGGGCTAGGGGGCAGGGTACTATGAGTCTGGAGTGAGGGGCACCAGCAGGCCCAGGGACGTGGGGGTTGTTGGGAGTAAAGGGCAACAGCACAAGCAGGGCACAGGCATAGTGCCACAAAGCAGCCTCCACTCTTCCAAAAAAAATTCCTGCCCAGGACTATGCATCTCAGGTCTGGGTGGTCCTCATGCATACACCATGATCCAGGAGGATCAACAGGGGCAGGGGGAGTTCTGATCTTCCGTGATAAAAAACCCAAACTCAAATGCCAAAATATACAGGTATTTAGTTTCATAGTGCTTAGGGTTGGAAGGGACATAAACAGATCTTCATGTCCATCTCCCTTCCCCAGGCAGGAATGGGTGCCGTGGTCATATCACCCCAGCCAAATATCTGCCCAGCCTCCTCTTGAAGACCCCCAAGGTAGGAGAGAGTACCACCTCACTTGGGAGTCCATCCCAGAGCCGGCCAGCCATAACTGTAAAGTAATGTCTCCTGATGTCCAGCCTGAACCTTCTTTCTAACAATTTGTGGCCGTTATTCCTAGTAACCCTAGGTGGTGCCTGAGGCAACAGAGCCTCCCCCAATTCTCGCTTGTTCCCCCGGTGAGTTTGTAAACGGCCACCAGATCCCCTCTCAGCCTTCTCTTGTGGAGGCTGAATAAATTCAGACCCTTTAGCCTCTCCTCATAGAGCCGGACCCGCTGCCCCGTGACCACGCGAGTGGCCCTCCTCTGTACCCTCTCAATGCTAGCCACATCCCTCTTGAAGTGCTGCACTCAGAACTGGACGTAGTACTCCAACTGCGGCTTGACCAATGCCACAGAGAGGACGGATCACCTCCCTGGCCCTGCTTGTGATGCATCTGTAGATGCACGACAAGGTGCAATTAGCCTTCCTGACCGCTTCCTCACATTGGCGGCTCATGTTCATCCTGGAGTCAACAATGACTCCAAGATCCCTTTCTGCCACCATGTTGACAAGAAGGGTGCTCCCCAGCCTACAGGTGTATTGCTGGTTCCTTCTCCCTAGATGGAGTGCCTTGCACGTCTGCACTGAATTCCATCCTATTCCCATCCGCCCGCCTCTGTAACCTGTCTAGATGTAGCTGTATTCTGTCCTTTCCCTCTAGCATGCCTACCTCACACAACTTGGTGTCGTCAGCGAACTTGGACAGTGTGCATTCCACACCCACATCCAGATCGCTGATAAATATGTTGAACAGTACAGGCCCCAGGACCAAGCCCTGGGGGATTCCACTGCCCACATCCCTCCAGGTCAAAAACAACTCCGGTGCGACCATCTAGCCAGTTTGCCACCCATCTGAATGTGCAGGCATCAATGCTGCAGTCACCAAAGTTATTTTTTAAGAGAATGTGGCAGGAAACCAAGTCAAAGGCCTTCCTAAAGTCTAGAAACACGACATCCACCCCAAAACCCTTATCTAGGGACTTTGTGACCTGATCGTAAAAAGAAACCAGGTTAGTCAGGCAGGACCTGCCCTCAATAAACCCATGTTGGTTGCCCCTGAGCATTACCTCACCTGCAGGGCAAAATTGATTAATTTTATGATAATGATCTAGGCACTGGTAGGTTTTAAAATTGTAAATATATCAATAAAACATTGTGTTCAACTGATACACACACGTATATATTTCCCAGTATAACCAGCTAGCCACAGGTGAGCTGGTCTTGAGCTTCAAGAGAAAGGGAAAAAAAATGTGAATGGAAAATGGTTCAAAAACAGATTGGCATACCGCCTCCAGGGCAAGTAGCTAGCTGTCTATTGAACTAGAGAGTAGCACCCCCCAAATTAGATTTAAGGTAGTCTGCCCTGGATTTCCTCCCCCAAAAGGAATGCCACTGCCATGGAAAACCAAGTAAATACTGGGGAAACAGTGAGAAAACGCAGGAGTATGCGAGAGGGAGAGCACAACCCATTTACAGTGTTTAAACTCAATGGAATAGGCATTTTTGTGAGGAAGTGGGTCTTGAGAGTGTGACCCATAATCAGTGCCAATATAACTCTTGTACATGTAATATTGTGTGTGATCAACTTAAGTAAAACATCATAAATTATTAATTCAGCTGACATTCCTGCATGCAACTCATACTTTAAATGCACCTAAAGAAAATTGTATAACATTACTCATGAATTTACAGAATGACTTTTTCTTGGCATGCAACAATCAGTAACATGCACAGTAAATTAGTTACTCGACCAAAGTGCTCTTCAGAAATAGTTAATTCATGAAGACATCATGAGCTTATATAAAGTAAAATTCAAACTCACAAGGGGACCTGGTTTGTCTGACAAGCATTCTTCTATGTAAAAATGCAGGGCAAAGGAAGCATATTATTAAAACATTAAAAAAAGTTAGAAATATTCTCATATTTCAGCACTGTGCTTGCTCAAAAGGAGAGAAGTGGTGTGATATACACTCAAAAGCACTGCAATTGCAAAGCCTGTTGATGCTATGAACTAAACATTTTAGGACACTACAAAAAACCCAAAAAGGTTGTTTTATAGATGGAATCTTTTACTAGTATACTTATACCAGAGTTGTCTAAACTTTTAAGCCCATGGGGGCCACAGATGCTTCCTCCCACCCATCACTGCACTGTGCAGGCACTGCTGCAACTCACATTCCCCCCACCAGCCCCAGATTCACTCACTGGCTGGGCCCCTAGGGCAGGGGTGGGCAAAGTACAGCTCATGGATTGGATCTGGCCTGCCAGACAATTTAATCTGGCCCGTGGGCACCCACCAACTAATTGTACCCCATGTGCATCGCTTCCACCCTTGTGGGTAGAAGGGCCAGGCCACCACACAGCTTCTGGGTGGGGCTGCTGCTGCCATTGCTGCAGCCACTGGGGGACCTGCTTGACTTCCCTGGAGTCCCCTACCTGGTGCCCGGAGCAAGCGGAAGTGGCAGGGGCGGGGGAGGGGGAGCTGCAGCTGGGCAGGAACATGGAGCTCGTGCCCAGGGGGGCTGGAGTGCAAACCCTAGGTGGGCAGGGCATGGGGTGTAATGGAGGGTGGGGTGGACCCTGCCCACACACCTCCCTCCATGGCATACAGCCCTCACTGATAGTGGCAGCAGCAGGCAGGGAAGCTCATGGCCCGTGCAGGTGCTGCCACCTCGTAGTGCATGGCTCTGACCAGTGCTGCAAGTGGCAGCAAGGAAGCAGCCAGGCTAGCCCACCTCTATCACATGGGACGTCCCATGACACATGAAGGTCCAAGCATTTGCACACTGCCAGGGGAAGCCCCATGTGATAGAGGTGGGCTA
>NW_005841967.1:2889701-2892176 GCF_000455745.1 Alligator sinensis | reverse complement strand
CCACACACAGCCACTCCCCCTCACAACCCCCCCCACCCCCAACACACAATGAATAAGACCAAGACTTTATTTTTGAGTTATTATGCAAACACCTCTATATACGCTACACAAACATAAATCACGGCAAAAATATTTTTTATAATAAAATGAAAATATGTTATAGTAGGTGTTTGACTTTTACTGGATGATTTTTTTTTTTTTCTGCCCCCAAAATGGCATCCCCCCCCCCAAAAAAAGTACTTCTGGGGAGCAAGGGGAGGGACTTGTGATGGCAAAGGTCAGGGTTTAGGAGAACTTCCAGTTCCAAGATGGCGACCAGGGGGCAGGGCACCTGTCAAGGGACAGGGCTACCTTTGCGGCCCTTGGCAGGTTACCAAAAGTCATTAAGTGGCCCTCCAGCTGAAATAATTGCTCTAGGGCAAAGGCAGAAAGTGGCAGCAGGAGTGGGGAGGAGCCTGGAAACTCCAGCTGATACTGCAGATGGAGCAATGGGGGAGCAGCAGCCAGGTGAGAGCCCAAGGGCTGCACATTAACCACTTGCAGGGTGCATGTGGCCCAAGGGCTGCCAGCTATATAGCCAACTTAAACACTATGCAGGACATCTAGTTCCCTCATTCCTCTGCTTTACTTGTGGTAAATTAGAGGGTGTTTTTGATATTTCAGTCATTTTGCCTGGTGATTGTACAAGAGGGCTTGCCCCCAACATTTAAGAATAGAGGGAAGATCCTGCCTTGAGCAAGAAGGTGAACTGGGTGACCTCCTGCAGTCCCTTCTAGCCTTACCTTTTTATGATTTTATGCAGACAGGTAGGAAGCTGGACAAGTCAAGCCTATAACATAGTTCAACGGGCAGAATTTAGTCCTGTTTCTCCTCTTGTAGTAGAGAAGAAATTTATGCACCCATGACGTAACTTCATCCTCGAACATAGTTTTCCTAGTATAGATGTATCCCAAGAGTGACCTGTGGCTCTGGTTTGTTAACTAGAAGAGGAATTCAGTCCTCTTACTTTGGAGGACTGTTAACCTATTCTTCATGATTACTTCATAAGCAGTTAGCTTACAAAAGAGGTGAACTGGCACACTGCAAACTAAACTAGAGTGGATTTGAACAGTCACTGATAGAGGTTAAGAAGAAAGAACAGAGGAAACATCCTATTTACACTGACACTCAATGTTAGCAACACCTCTTGCTAACAGGGTAGTAATACTATTTTTCTGACTAGTATAGTAGGGAGGAGCATCAAGCAAGTCCTAAGAATGATACTATAAGCTACATCAGAAGCTGTTATGGGAAGAGAGACTCACAGTCTGGTGACTAGGAAGATAGATTTCTATCCATCCTGATCACTTGCTTAATTTTGTTTATAACCATTCTTCCTAGAGTTCCTAATACTAATACACTTACAGACAACCTGAAGCTTTGTTTGGGGACAGATAATCTTCTCAATCTAAAGCATGCATAGATGATAATGAGCAGCAAAGACAGTGTTTTCTTTTTTAGCAAAAGAGTTAGCATGGTCTGCTACTTGCAAGCAAGCCAGGTTATGATAATGATAGTGTACTGGGAATGCCAACACTTGAAAGTTATCCCCTCTCCAAACTATGCCTTTCTGGCTACCTCTCATTCATGCAAGACTGAAGAGGAAGTTAAAAAGCAAAACAGGCCAATGCTTACTACACAAAGTCAGACTTACTGAACCATTTCCAAAAGCCATGAGAGGCTACTGTAGAGATTCTAAACTAGGAGTGCACACATACACTGTACATACACTTGCACTGTAACCAGATGCTTAACCTGGGATGAGTGAGAGGGACACTAGCCCCAGCTACCAACTTAGTAGGGGTGCCAGAATGACAGCCTCTCCAACCCTGGGGGAGTCCATGCAGTGGCAACATCATCAACCCTGCACCACTGCTGTTGCAGCAGCAGCCAGATGCAGGGACACCACACTGCTGTAGCAGCAATAACCAAGGCAAACAGACTACACACCAACAGTATCAGCCAGGGAATTTTTTGAGTCCCCAGAGCAAGTAAAACTCCTGCTGCCAACACTCCTCCTACCCCCTTGCTTGGCAGCCCCTCACCTCTAGCACCCAGTGACAACCCTCTGCTACTCTCTTACAAAGTTTGCCCAAGGTGTAAACCCCCCTAGTAACATGAAATGCGGATTGTAATGTAATGTAGTATGCTGAATAGCCAGATACCAGAAACTGGACACCAATAATACACTTGGCATATATGCAACTGCCATGCATGAAATAAATCTGAATATTTACACAAATATAGCATCTCTGGCAGAGTAGTGCCAAAACTGCAATCAAAAGCCTTGCCATAACACATTCAAACAGGGCATCTGACAAAAATCAAATCAGACTCAAATAAACCAGAGAAAGCTATGGTTTCAATCTAAATGGCTGGGACCAGGAATATCACTGACATGCAATTATGATCCTAGAATTATTCAACAATTTTTTT
>NW_005841967.1:2885003-2889670 GCF_000455745.1 Alligator sinensis | reverse complement strand
GTGCGAAATTTAATACCCAAGAATTTATAAATATTTTTTTGGGGGGGGGGGGGGGGAGGGGAAGGTTGATGGTTCACATGAACCTCACAGCTCAAATACATTTATACATTTTTCTATGCAGTAAGTTTTTTATTTTACTTTTCAGACAAGTTTCCCAATACAGGAAAGCAGGGGCTGCCACCACGTGTTGTTAAAATCCCCAGAAGGCATTTTAATTAATTACACTGCCATACTATATAATTCATTCCTATGAAATATGTAAGTTACAAAAATCTGACAAAGAAAAAAGGTTATCATATTATAAATGTAAAATATTCTACCAGGGGTGTAGGTTGTAGCTGTGTTGGTCTAAGGACATAGGCAGACAAGGTTCCTTGGGTGAATTTGATATCTTTTATTAGACCAACCCAAATGGTTGGAGAATAGTTATTAAGTAAGCTTTCGAGTTCAAAAACCCTTCGTCAGGCTAAGGAAGTTTCAGCAGTTGTTGTGTGCTCTTCCTGGATGGAATATTCTACCATACACTCAGCCTGCACTGGTGCCAGAAAGTATTTAGCATTAGAAGCATTAATGCTAATTTGTTGCTATTCTCAAATGTTCTCCTTCAGCAGAAGCATGTCACCAGTTAAGGTACTACAGTAGGAATAACTGGCTGCTGACGTTAACCTTCAGTTTTCCTAATAAGAGTTATACCTCTTACATAAGAATGCAGCACAAGCAGCAGAGCAAACCTGGGCTGTAGCAGTTGGCATGGCTTTCACTATCCCCAGGGGAAAGCGTGGGTTGTTTTCTGCTTTTGTGTTTTGCTGAACAACTTTGTCTCCCTTACATAAACTTCCCTGGGGTGATACTATTCCTACCTAAACTCCCTCCTCAGGGGAGACTAAGAGAACATGTGCTGTAATTTCAGAGGGTTTGCCACACCAGATGCTTATCCAGGAGCTGAAAATGAAAGTTTCTATAATGTTTTTTTCACACACTCATAACAGGTTAGTATTAAAACCACTTTGCAAACTTAATTACATAACATTCAGTACTTGACCTCGCTATGCCTATCCTACTGCAGAACAGCCGATTGTTCAGAGGAGCTAATTTAGGCTTTGCGTTTGTCTCAGTGCATAACAGAAATAGCATTCCTACGCTACAAACACTATTGCCTTGGATTTCAGTATGTTCACATTTTTGGCCATGTTCAGGGACAAAAACTGGGTTCCACATTCTTTAAAAAGAAAAACAGGGGTCTAAATAGGATTAGTAGGATTTTCTACAAAGTGGAAGATGACAAAAAGTGAATAAGAAGCAAGAAATCCAATTATAAAGCTTAAGCGCCCAAAAGATACCATGAAACAAACGAGCAGATAACATTAGTTTTGTGCCTTTTACACTTATACTGAATGCAAAAGTTATTTCAATATCTGTATAAATATATGGGTTGCAGAGTTAAAATGTCTAATTACTTCATTTTTAGGCCATCCTAGTAATGATCTAAAAAAAATGGATTAGGCAATTTAGATGCCTTCTTCAGCTGAAGTTCTCACAGACAGCTTCACAGGGAACACAACCTCCCACAACACAGACTCCCTCAAAACATCCTGCCAGCATTAATCAATTCTAATCTAGAGAAAAGCACATTTATGATGGAAAGTAGTTATTTTCCACACAGATCCAATGCCTATCTCTGCTAAGGCTCCCAACAAGGGAGCACTTTGTAATGCCATATTTACTCTGAGGGATGCATCCGTTCACAGACAATGGATAAGAATATCATCCCATTGTCTTACTGACCAACATAATACAGAATTCTCTGCTCCATGATAATTTAGTAAGTAGTCAAACTGTGCAAGTTCACAGTACCACACAACTCCAGTAATTTATTAAGACAGTACATTTAAAGACTAACATGCAAAACTCTGAGATTTCTTTTCAGCCAATTAAAAGGAAACAGGAGTTTCCTTGCGACTTTTCAGTGGATTAAATCAACTTCAGCCTCTGTTCTAAAATATTCTCCTTCTGCTTCATGCTCATACACATGGGCTAGGGACAGACATTCAAAAAGCCTGTTAGTGCCTGCAGGTTAGTATAACCTGGCTAGGCTGAACCAGTTGTAACGATTAAGACATCCTCTCTGAACTGAAAAAATGAAGGCACATGCCTGCAGTGGCTCAGGCTAGAAGCCAGGGGTGCTAGAGCAACCCTCCCTTCCCTTCTACAATGCTGAGCTGAGGGAGAGGGGTGTGGCCAGGCCCAGGCAGGACCTCTGATTAGGGAGGGGTGTAAACCCCCACCCTGCCTGCACCATTCCAGGCTTTTCCCTGCTCACTCCTCAAGGGGCAGGAGTGTTGCTAGACCCCAGTCCCTAGCTATGACTGGGGCAAAGGGGGTAGGGGGAGCAGTGCAGTGCATGCATCTGTTGATGATACTGAGCTTTTCAATCTCCTTCTCTGTGCTTCTTCATACTGTCTGCAGCAAACCTGACAGACAAGGGAGCCAGCACGGAGCTGATAACACAATGTTTAGCAGCCCATCGAGGAAACAAAAGCCTCTCCCATTAGTTCAAGCTCTTCTTAAACAGCTTTTTCCAAGGAAGGAATGGAGGGACATTACTAGTAGACCTGTTGATTAGCTCCAAAAAGCCTTAAGCAGACACTGTCCTGTCTGCTTTACACAGACACCTCTCAGCATTAGCTAGCATACCACATGCCTGCTAGGGTCCATGCTGCTGGTGTCTGTTCTGTGGGAGAGGGAAGGGAAGGAGGGGGGATCCCTGCTTGAGCAGTAAGTAGTGAGGAGGGGAAGGAGCAGGGGAGGCCAGGCAGACAGTGCTGTGCCTGCAGTCTCCCAACTCCTTGCGACTATGGAGGAGAAGAGCAGGATCAGCCCTCCTCTCTGGAGCAGACAGTCCAGCCCAGGGCTACAAAGCATCTGGGATGCAGGCAAACTCTGATTTAACTTAAAGCAGGAAAAGGTCCGGGACAGAAGTTTCGTAAATCTATTTGACCTAAATCAATCAAGTCTGATACTACATTCAACCAATTTATCTTAAACCAGTTTCAGCCATTTTGAAACTGATTTATGTGCACTGAGCTTACGTTCTGTTACAGGTTTAAACCATGTTCTGATCACTTAAGCCAGCTTGTGTGTAATGTCTGTCCCTAGCCATGAGGTCAAAGGAATGGTTTCAGACTACCAATTAGATTACAACCTGCAGCCAGCATTTCACATTCCCATGTCCCAGGTGCCCTACCCCTTTACTGATGCCTCTGTCTCATCACCAGCTTAAAGCCCTTTAGCCCCAGAACATTTCTGAGCTGTGTGACAGAAGCTTCCCACCTTTACATACCTAGCAGGGAAGGGGTTCAAGGGACATAGGCAACAAAAGGAATGTTAAAAACAAACAAATATACAAACAACCCCCAAAATGAAAAGACAAACAAACAAAAACAAAACCTCCATGCATCTTACACAGGAATCCCTCATAACCATGGAGGATGCTTGGGAAAGGAGATGGAAGTAATAGACTTTTGTAGTTCAGGAAAAAGCAGTTTAGTTGTAGAATCAATCCCGGTCAGAGAAAGCAAGCTGAGCTGAAAAGACACCCCCGCCCTAGTCAAAAGAATCCATAAGCCTCAGGGAAAGGATTCATCCTAGACAACCAGCACAAAGAATACTTCAGTGGCAGAGAATACACTAAGATGTATTATTTTCTCCCAAAATCTCTCTCTCAAAAAAGGAACATATTTCAGAACGTTATGCAAGGTCCCCGGGCGCCAAAATTCTCTTCAAGGGAACCTGATGTCTGGGTAATTATAAAGCAGAAGACTCTTGCCTCCAATTGTGAATTCTGAGCGCGCTTAAGCTATAAGGGCATTTTAAGGTCAGCCTTGAAGGCCTAAAGTATTTGGATCATCTGGCTCCATTTTTGAGAGGGGAACATGATAAGAGAACCGGTGACCAGGGATTATACCAGAGGTATCAAAGGAGAAAAAAGAAAGCCATCCTGCTGCATCCTACTGAGACCCAGGGAATGATAGAGCACATGGCCTAGCAGATGGGAACTCGACATGGCAGTCTTGGGTGCTCAGTCTATATCACAGTTAATTAGAACCCTTCTGGAATAGCAAAGCTCATGCAGTGACATCTGTGCTAGCACCTTACCTTTTAGAACTCATTTTAGTTGTAATACAAGTTGTGTCAGCATACCTACCAAATACTTTACTTCCAAATTAATTTTTTTAATAAAAGCTTATATTGCTAAAAGTAAAGAGACCAGTTTTATTTTATTTAATTTTTTTTTTTTTTTTTTTTTTTTTTTTTTTTTATATAATTTTTTTAATAAAAGCTTATATTGCTAAAAGTAAAGAGACCAGTTTTATTTTATTTAATTTTTTTTTTTTTTTTTTTTTTTATATAACTGATGATCTTTCCTGCAGGACTTACCATGCAAAAATATTTGTCTGAAAGGCTGGCTGCACTGCAGACCATGGTTGTTCCTACAGAGTAGAAAGACCAATCTCTACTTTAATGGATCTCAATGTTTTCAGGGTCACAGAACCCCACTACCACTTTTTTCATCTCTAGCTCAGAACCACTGTTGATACTGCTTCAGCTTACCTCAGTGCTTCTCAACCAGGTTCTGCTGCCTCATGAAACTCTTCCACATGCCTGCT
>NW_005841967.1:2870429-2884982 GCF_000455745.1 Alligator sinensis | reverse complement strand
AGCCAGCCTGGGAAGGGCTGGGCCCCATGAACATGCTCCTCTTGCATTAGGGCTCTCAAATTAGTCTCAAGCAGACAGCATAGTTGTTGTGTAGCCCTTCTTGTCAAGTCCCCAACCGTCTCCCTCTCAACCACTTCCGTTTCTGGAAGAAGCATCGGGGAGGCGGGGGAGGGGGCAACACAGCATGAGGCAGCTTTGCTGCTTGTTTGAGGCTGATTAGAGTCCTGGTGCATAGGACTGTTCTTTCCACAGTTCAAGACTTTGCACTCGTCCTTACTGAACACCTCATGATATTTCTTTTGGTACAAAACTCCAATCTGTTGAGATCTCTCTGAATCCTAGCCCTACCCTCCAGCATATCTGCTATTTCCTCCAGCCTGATGTCATCCACAAACTTGCTGAGGGTACACTCTATGCCATCTTCCATGCTGTTGATATTGAACAAAACTGGCCCCAGGACTGACCCCTGGGGCACTCCACTTGATACTGGCTGCCAACTAGACATCAAGCTATTGACTACTACCTTCCCCACTCAATGCTCCAGCCAGTTTTCTAGCCACCTTACAGTCCCATTCATCCAACCTGCACTTCCTTACCTTGCTTGCAAGAAAGTTGTGGCAGACCATATCAAAAGCCTTGCTAAAGTCAAGCAATATTATGACCACCAGTCTCCCTGCATCCACAGAGCCAGTCATCTCATCATAGAAGGCAATCAGGTTGGTCAGGCATAACTTACCCCTGGTGAATCCATGCCAACTGTTCCTCATCACCTTCTCCAAACACTTAGAAATGGATTCCTTGAGGACCTGCTCCATGATTTTTGCAGGGACTGAGGTGACATTGACTGGTCTGTAGTTCCCTGGATCCTCCTCCTTTTCTTAAAAATGGGCACTATATTTGCCCTTTTTCAATTATACAGGACCCCTCAGGACCCCTCCCAGTTGCCATGAGTTTTCAAAGATGATGGCCAGTGGTTCTGCAAGCATATCAGCCAATACCTCAGGTGCATCCCATCAGGTCCCACTGACTTGTACACGTCTAGCTTCTAAATAGTCCCTAACCTGCTCTTTTGCCACAGGTGGCTGCTCACCTGCTCCCCAAACCGTGCTGCCAGGTGTAGCAGTTTGGGAGCTTACCTGTGAAGACTGAGGTGAAAAGGGCATAGAGTACTTCAGCCTTTTCTGCATCCTTTGGCTGTAGCTATGGTGCTCAAGCTGACAGCCTCCCCGTTTAGTAAAGGACCCACACTTTCTCTAACCTTCCTCTTGTTGCTGACATACTTGTACAAACCCTTCTTGTTCAAGTCCCTTGCTAGCTGCAACTCCAGTTGCATTTTGGCCTTCCTGATTTCATCCTTAATAAACCTAAGGATGATGCAAAGAGCTATAAAACAATCTCCCTTCTGTGTATTCTATACAAGCTACTGCAATCCCTCAGTCATGCCCAAATCTACCACATAATTGATCCACACCTGCCTAAGAAGGAGGCTAGTTTCAGACACAGGTCAACATTGGAGCAGGTAACTCTCCTTACTCAAGATACTGAAGAGAGCTTTGAAGCTAGGGAAAAGGTTGATGCTGTCCTGGCAGACCTCACTGCTACATATGACACTGTCTGGCTCTATGGCAAGGGCAGATGAAATACAGCCCACCAAGCACTTTTGTCTGGCCCACAGGGTCCCCCAACAAATTGTGCTGGGATGGGCAGCATGTGGGTGTGAGGGAGGATGGGGGAGTGTAGAGACCCTCCCCTACACTCCCCCACAGCACACAGCCCTGACAGGCAGCAGCAGCAGCAAGCAGGGCCCTCAGGAAGCAGGTGCCCACCAGGGTGCAGCTCTGGCCAGCGTTGCACATCAGGGCAAGGGGCATAGCCTCCCCCGGGCTGTCTATTACCAGTGCTCCCTGTCACTCACATGCAGCCCATGCACTAGCACAGCAGGGAGGCACATGCTGGAGCCAGGTGCATTCCCTGCCGGGGCTGCGCAGCACAGGAGAAAAGCCCCACGGGCTGGAGCTGCCTGCCTTCCCCTCCCACCCCCAGGGGAAGGCACCTGGGACTTCCCTCCCCTGCATTACAGCCCCAGTGGGGAAGGCAATGGGCTCCAGCCTGCAGGGCTTCTGTGCTGTGCAGCCCCAGCAGGGAAGGCACCTGGCTCCAGCATGTGCCTCCCTGCTGTGCTAGTGCATGGGCTGCACGTGAGTGACAGGGAGCACTGGCAATAGACTGGCAACAGCACATGGGGCTTCCCCCCCTACTGTGTGAGTGCAGGGACTGCACCGGCAATATAGGCAGCCTGGGGGAGGCTGCGCACTTTGCTGCAATGCGCAGCATTGGCTGGAGCCACTTCCCACCTGGCACCTATGCCCCAAGTACCCCGCCTGTTGCTGTACCATGAAGGGCATGGGGGGGCCCCACAGCCCCCACCTTCCCTTACACCCACACCTTGCCCCCACAACATCCCACATACACAACCCCTCCACATACACACTTACATCCTCCCACATATCCCCCCATACACACCCAAACCACACATACCTCACAGACCACACCATACACACCCTCCTCAGACTCCCAACAGGTGAACTATTGCTCAGATATCTCCCACCTGCAGGTCTCACTTGAAAAAGTGGTTTGTCCTGGACTAGGATAACTGTTGCCTTTTGGAGCTTCCATGCCAATTGAAAACCATCCATTTTTAACTTCTCTCCATTTTTACCTCAGGATCATCACCCCATGTACTTTCAGTCCAGCACAGAGGTAGAAAGAAGGCAAAAAAGCTCCCAAAACAAAAATAAAACTCTGTAGTCTGACACAGACACAGAAACTCCCCAATATCAAACAATAAGTTATACATAAACTATACTTTAAAATTATTTGTTTTTCTTATGCCGCATGACTACCCAGAGAACAAGTATTTCAGAGACAACTCTGCAAGTGCAATGGTGAAATTGAATACAACAAGTCTCAGCTATACAAACACACAAAGATCTATTACATACCATATTTGGCTTTTTCATTTACATGTAAATACTGCCAACTTGAATTTATGCCATTAAAAAAAAAAAAAGTAATTTCTATTACTACACATGCCCTTGAATCCCTCTATCCCCCCACTAGTAGTGTAAAACCATCATGTAATGCGGTGTTTAAAATGCATCTTTAACGGGGGGGAGGAAAGGTATCCATGGGAGTCCCATTCAACAGGGAGACCTAACCCAAATAAAATTAATTGTACATTAAAAACAGAAATGGGGAAGTAGAATTTTGCAATTTTTTTCATTTATTCTACCCACATTTTTAATGAATGTAAATAGAAACACACGCTTAAGTTTTATTTTTAAATACAATATGGTCTCTTTAAACAAATCATGTTTGTTATTCACAAGCATTTCTATAACACTATGAATAGTTTGGGGGCATAAAGAAAACATGAAGTAGTCAGTCTGTCTGTAATAATTCGAAGTTGAAGATTCTTTAAATAATATAAACAGTCACCATGCAGTAACGTTCCTGGGCTCTACAGCAAAACTATAGCACGGCATTTGGAATCATCCTAGTAGAACAAGAATCCAGATGCCTGGCATCTGTCAAACTGGTTCAAGAACATTGATCCATCAGATTTCCTGTGTGGCCTTAAGTAAGTTATTACAAAAATGTGTGTTATATTAAAGATCGAGAACTTCTACAATTAAGGTACTTACATGGCACCATAAACTGGTTAGAATAAGGATATATTAAAACATAAAAGGAAAGGGAATAACCTGGGGAGGAAGTTCAGACAAGTAGGTTTATTAATTCCACAGTGATACAATCCCTAACTGGCCATGAAAGGAAAAGAATATGATTTCTCATCTCTCCATCTATTCTGATTTTTTAACACCCCTCTTCCTCTGTAATATCCTCCACCAAACAAAAAACCAGTTAGGATTAAGAAAAAAAAAAAATCTTCTGGAGAAAGTATTTTTCCACTGAACACCAAATATTATACAAATTAGAGACACTGAGTGAATAATCCAATAGTGTTATAACAATTCACATCATCTGAAGATTTGACTATTATATGCCAGAAAGTATGAAGTTATCCATATTTTTATTTAAATAATTTAATTTATGAAATTATATTTAATTTCAGACACTGGGGTTCTATTGGGGTACTAAGTCTACAAGATGTTTTTTGCCACAACTCTACATTTTAGGGTTAAGGGAGACATTTTGATCTCGGAGAGAAGAAAACTTGCATCCTAATCTGACCTCTGCTATAGGCTTCCCACTGTGATGTCTTTCAAATCTTCAGTTTCCACAATTTATAGGATGAGGAGGTTTCTATTTCTTTGAAAAGCTGCAAAGCCAAATTAGTTAAACTGGCTGGAAGATGCTGTGAGTTCAAAATACTACTGCTGTGTATGAGAAGTCTGGACTTGGTACCAGACCAAGGCTTGACTGATCTAAGAGGAAATTTAAATGATAGAGGTCCATCATTGTTCTTACTTGAGATGCTGCAAGCTATCCCACACTTCATATTATATTCCATCAACATCTTATTATCTTTAAGGATTCAGACCGTACTTACACAACTAGCTTCATACAGTTTTGCAAGACTAATTTTAGAGATAGCTTTATTCTACAAAAATAACTTCAAAGACGAACAGCACCTGGAACAACTCTGTTATATTACGTGCAGAGGCAGGATCTACCTCAGAAGCAGAGTTCACCTTTGTACAAACTTATCAGTGTCCAGGACCAGGACACATGAAATGCAAGACAAAGACGGCATTAGTAGCTGCAATATGATCTTGATCAAGTCTTTATTAAGTGATACCAGTGGCCATAAAGGTATGCCAGCAAGAGTTTTAAGTCAGCTTTCTTCTACTTGTTAAAACAGATCTGATTAGAAATAAATTTAGAGTGCTTTGCATATATACCCTTTACAGTCACATGATTCACTATGAAGGATCCTAATTCATTAGTGAATTTTGAAAGTCCTGAACCTTAGCCATTAGACCAAGAATATAATTGTGTGCAATGTAAACAATTCAAATGTTCATTTCCAATATGAAAAAGTCTGGCAAATTAACATTCTGTAAAACTCTCCATAATAGCAAGTTGACAGACATAATACAAGTCAAATTCTGTTCTCAATACCACTAGAGTACAGCCAGAATAACTTCACTGGTAAGCAGTCTTTTACATTCAAAAGAAGCCTCAAACATTTGTCTCTAGAGAGACTATGGCAGTTTCTGAACTGTATTTCAAGCTTCACTAAAGCAATACGTTCCACCAGCACAGTCCCAGAGGATTGTACAGCTGTCACAAATATTGCTGGCATGATATGAATAGAGATTAGCTAGCTAACTTACTTTTAGAGAACTCAAGGTTTTACGATGACCTGTAAAGGAAAACAGAAAATTGTATATGCACTCTTTGCTTTGTTAGTGTGCAGAACCTGTCTGAAACATACTCACTCCCTCGCTTTTAAAAACCAAACCAAACAAACTGTGGTTAACTGTCAAAACTCCAGCTTGTCCTCAGTGAAGAATCAGAGGCGTGAAATCAAGAGTCCTTTCTTGGATATTTAAGTATGCTTTCTGACAAAGTTTCCAAGCTTTGGTAGTTAAAAGCACTGCACACAAACTGATCACTTTCTTTTAAAAATGTGAATAAATTTAATTTTCCTTTTAATCAATTCAGTTCCCCATATTTCAGAAGGGCAAGACCTGAATTCCCGCTATAAAACCAAATCCACCCAACATCTTACACATCTACTTCATCTGTCATAAAAAGATAAAACTGCATAAATCTCTTGTCTTCTTTTCATTGTGCAGATCATTTTTACAGACCCCAGGGTTACACCATTGAGAACCTACCCAGAGCCTTCCACCACCTTCCAGATGCAGCCAGGCTAGTGAAGACAAAGTCAGGTGATGTTTCCGCTTAGCCTTCTGTGGACAAGGCTGAATAAACGTTCATTAGGAAATATTTAGAATTTGTTATACATGGATTTAGAACTAGGTTACAATGAACCCTGATTTTGTATATGCGCGTAAGTGAGGATCGAGCATAATCAATGGACCAAAAAGTCACAAGGGGAAGAGCCTGGCTGCCAAGGTCAATGTTATATGTTCAATACATTTCTGAAGCACAGTAACCTAGTTCAGGTAAGCAGCTTGCCACAGTGAACACACAAAACCATAATTTCCTCCAGTTTTCCCTAAACACTGATACATCATTTGTTAGTGCTACCACCAGGTAAGAAGTGAGCTTTTTGCTATGCAAAGTGAAGATTTTTGTTATTTCATCTAGTCCTTCCTGAGCACAACCTACAATGGCACTTTTTTGGTGTGGGGAGGGAGGGGAGAAGAAGAGGAGAGGGGAGGAAGAGAGAGGGAGTTAATAATAGATTTCCCCTTCAGAATCTAATCAGGTCTGTTGTCCCTGATGGCATTCCAAAGAAGACATGTTGAGAACAAGTGGCAGTAGCTTGGTGTTTCAGACTCATCAAGAATTAAATATGGGAAGTCACTTTTTTATATGACAAAATGTTAGCACATCATCCTACAAAAGCTTTCTCTAACATCCTTTCCCTCCACATCCCTGTGCAGATAAGGTGCACCCTTGACTTCTCCCTTGGCACTACCAGGGAACAGATTTAAGCCAGGACACAAGACAGCTTGCTCCTTATATTCCACAAAACTGAAGGCTAAGAGATGGTTACTAACATTCAGACCATGGACAGCAGATGAGAAGCATAGATGGTTTCTAATAAATATATACTGCTGCAAATCAATTTATAAGATCATTCTGTGCTCTATTTTTCAGAGAGCTAAACAAAGGATCTTTAAAAACAGAGAAGAGCTTTTGCAGAATATTTACATCAAGGCCCAGGCTTATAAAGGAAAAACTGTCTTCCAAATCCAACTAAAGAGTCACTTAGACTATTCTTTTGTAGACTCTCTTCACTTGGTTGCACCAGTGTCAGAATCATAGAAAATTAGGGTTGGAAATGACCTCAGGAGGTCATCTAGTCCAGCCCCCTGCTCAGAGCAGAACTATCCCCAATTAGATCATCCCAGCCAAGGCTTTGTCTACCCAGGTCTTAAAAATCTCTAAGGATGGAGATACCACCACCTCTCTGTGTAGCTTGTTTCAGTGCTTAACAAACTTCCTAGTAAGAAAGTTTTTTTCTAATATCTAATCAAAACTTCTCTTGTCGCAACTTGAGACCATTGCTCCTTGTTCTGTCATCTGCCACCACTGAGAACAGTCTAGGCTTCATCCTCTTTGTAACCCCCTCATCAGGTAGTTGAAGATTGCTATTAAATCCCCACTCAGTACTCTTCTCCATACTAAACAAACCCAGTTCCTTCAGCCTCTCCTCAGAAGTAACTAGGGCAGGATTCAATTTGTATTAATAAACATTGATAAGCAGCCAGTTTACCTCACACTCAGACAGATGAGAAAAAATATTTCCATCAGTAATGATCAAAGTTTACAGAGGGAGACTATAACAATGACCCCTTATCCTTTACAGCACATTTCTCAACCCATGGGTCATGACCCAAAAGTGGGTTGCAAGAGTATATGAAAGGGTTGTGAACAAACTTTAAAAATGGTTTCTTTTTTAAAGGAGAAAAACGTGGTAGACCACAGCTTTTCCCTTGCAAGCTGGCAGAGTTCCAGCCCCACCACACTGGGGAGGCTGGGACTAGGGGGGGGGCACAGCAGGCCACATGTGAGGGGCACAGGGTCAAGACTGGCCATTAATGTTTACAAAACGGTCCTAGTACAAAAAAGGTTGAGAACCACTGCCTTACAGGGCAGTGAAGAAAGAAATAGAAGGATGGAGGAGCTAGAGGAAAACAATGGGTGGCCTAATCACTGACTGGCCAGTTTAGCAATTAGATGCACTTCTGGTATGACTCATAAATTAAGCAATTAGCTGCTCTGGGTGCAGGAAGCAGGCTGGAGGGAGATCACCAGATACTTAAATAAACCCCTACCCAAAGCCCAGGGGGGGATGGGGGGGAAGGGCATTTCAGGCTCTAGTTCTCAGGGGTCCCATCTCTCCCCATGTTCCCAGAGCTCTGGGACTGCAGAGCCTATTCTGGTCCCTGCCCACCAAGCTCCTTCCTGATGAATGAAAAGAGTGATTTAAAGCAGGGATGGTTTATGAATATATACTTTTTATATTTTGACGTGATTTTTATAAAGCTTAACAGTATACCATCATTAATAAGTTGTCTGTCCCCCACAACCCTAATTTTGCACAGTCCTGAAAATTTAAACTGATAAAAACTTAAATAAATGCTTAAAAATAAACATCAATTTCAGTGGTCAGAATGATTAAAAAATAAAAATAGAATTCTGCCATGCCTACTCATAAGAAATGCAATAAGGTCATGCTGTAGGCTCATGTTCAGCTTATTGTCTGTCCGCTGTAACCTCCAGGTTCTTTTCTGCATTGTTGCTGCATAGTCAGTCAGTCCTCAGTCTGTACTGGTACATGGAATTGTTCCATCCTCAGTTCAGGAATTTGCACTTGACCTTATTGAACCTCATGATATTTCTTTTGGTACAAACCTTCGATTCATTGAGGTCTCCGAATCCTAGTCCTACCTTCCACCATATCCACTACTCGCCCCAGCTTGGTGTCATCCACAAACGTGCTGAGGGTGCACTCCATCCCATCTTGCAGATGGCTGATGAAGACATTGAACAAAAAGCACAGAACCTACCCCTGGGGCACTTCACTTAATATAGGCTGCCAACTAGACAATGAACCATTGATTACTATTCTTTGAGCATGATGATCCAGCCAGTTTTCTATCCGCTGTACAGTCAATTAATCCCAACCATACTTCCTTAGCTTGCTTATGAGACTGTTGTGGGAGACCATATCAAAAGGATAGCTAAAATCAAGGTACACCACATCCACTGATTAGAGCCAATCATCTCATCACAGAAGGCAATCAGGTTGGTTAGGCATGACTTTCCCTTGGTGAATCCATGCTGCCTGTTCCTCATCACCTTGTCCTTCAAGTGCTTAGAAATGGATTCCTTGGACTGAAGTGAGGCTGACAGCTGTAGTTCTCCTGATCCTGCTTATTCAGTCCTACTTATTTTGTTTTAATAATAAAAAGCTAATAAAATAAATACATCTACTCAGTCTAAGCTACTTTCTCTATTTGAATATACTGACACACAAGTTCGCCTTAACACTGGCAACACCATCTGTCACTGTTCTCCTGTTTTGACCTTACTGGTACAAAAGGACTTGCCCAGAGAAGCATCACAAGAGGACTTCTTTGGAGGTATCTGTGAACAGATTAGTTTTGCACTTATTCTCAAACCACCTCAGGAATGGAGTCATCTTCTACTTCATCTTCCACATTACTGAATTCTATACTTCAGCCTTGTGAAATCAGTACAAAACAATTATTAATCTATATACAAAAAGAAAATGAGTGGTATTCTCATTTAACTTATTTCTGATGAGCAACTAATTTGCCCTAGACAATCAACTTTTGCAACACTAGCGTGACCAACTTGCAGACGTACTGTTTTGCAATGTGGATTGCAAAAAACACTTGTTTGTCTCCCAAAAATTACTACATACTCCCCACTTGACAATTTTAAAGGGTCTAAGCCTATGTACTTTTTCATGAAGAAATTATTTACCTATTCTTAAAGGAAGAAATTTACACCTAGTGTGTAATCAATTATCTTTGTTTCTTTCCTAGTATAACAGTTTCAACCAGTAGAGGGTGTGCTTGAACATACAAGGGGACTTTTACTTGTCCAAATATATTTCATACATGGAACAAATTCACACTATTCTGGAAATAAGAGAATTATTTCTGTAAACTTATTTCTATAACAAAATTCTCTCCTCAGCTTGCAGTATTATAATATTCAGTATGCTAGTATTTAAGAATGGTAGGTTCTTCCAAATGACTTTCCCCCTCAAAGCCAAAAGAAAATACATTCCATATATAATTCCTAATAGCAGAATTTTCAGCTTGTTTGTTTAAAATTGGTTGATGGTGCATATAAGTTGGCCAAACTAAATTATTGTTAGATGTAATTTTAAATTAGTCTGATAATATCTGCTGTGGACTTATTCATAGATTCATAGCTTGTGAAAAGAACAATCTGCAGCACTTTAAAGACTACAGAGAGAATTCATTTCACTTTTTTCCTCATCAAATAAGACTTGGACACTGAATTCTGCCAGTACCTAGTCCAGTATAGTAGTCTATTAACAAAATAAATCCTTTCTGGTTGCATTTGAATTTTTCCTTAATAAATTGCAAACATGTATAATAAAGAATGTTTATGCATGCTTGTAATTAAGCCATTAAGATCATCTAGACAACCCTAAACTATACTCCAAGAAGAAAGCCTCCAATGAGACAAGCGTTTTAAATCTGTTGAAGTACACTAATTTCAAGTTTGTGACTGGATGGCTCTAAACAAGATACTGCATGTTTTACTTGTAGCAAAATTCGTTTCAATCAAGCCTGCACCCTCTGCAAACTGTTATTTCAGTGATAAACTCCAAAATGAACATGTACCTTCAGTCCAATCACAAAGTACACACAACTGAATCTGACTTGTATTAATAAACTGGTTAAGGATGGAATGAACTCAGCAAAATACTTACCTTTTCACTTTCTAAGTTGTGTTCACATGACCTCTAACAATTACTATGTACAGAGGCTTAGTTTCAACTGAGAGAACAGCTATGGCTCCCCGTCCTTGGTTTCCAACTAGGAGCAGTCCTTTTCGCTGCAAGTCCTGCTCTGCCCTATCCATGCTCTGCCTGAGTGGCAGGGGGCCAGATGGGGGAGGGGCAAGGAGGGGAGACTGGGCTGGGAAAAGCCACCCCACCACTTGACTGAACTGAGGGCACAGGGAAGCCACCCAGCAGAGCCAAGTTTAAGCAGGCTCTCCCTGGGGTATCAGGGCAAAGATCCTATCTGCTCCTCTCACTGGAGTCTCAAATATATTGAGCATATGGGATCTTTTCCCCACCGCTCTGTTCCCTTGGCTCCCTGCACCAACAGCCAAGCAAAGGGAACAGGTGTTGTTGATGGCCCCTTTCTGCTTCTCATACCAGAGTCCTTGGAGTGAGAAGCAGGCAGGGGTTTGTCCTGCTGCTCCCCAAGACCCGGAACAAAGCAGAAGAGCAGCTGCAGCAGGTGGGGGCAGAGGGGGGAGGGACTTTGCCCCGTGCTCCTCCTTTTCCCCATCCCTGATGAGTACAGGAAACAACTTAGCTGCTATCTGCAGTGACTGCTAAGGTCTCCAATTTCAATGAAGAGAGTCCTTCTTAATAGTGCTTGCATACCTTGATAACAAGTTTGACCTGTCAGCTGTGCTTGTTAATTTTAAGCAAAACTAACTTCTACAAATAACAGTTGTTGCTCCCCATTTCTCACTCTTTTATCAATACCAAGTCTTGACCTTTAATTTGCAAATATTGCATGCACTGAGTTAATTTATTCAGTCACCTTGCACTCCTATTTTATATTGTTTCTTATTTTCTATGCTTAAAAGATTCACTTGTTAGTTCAAAAAAAAGTATGCAACTATGTTCTGAATCAGCAACATATGCCTCTAGATTTTTCCACCCTCCCCCAAATGCAACACTCCACTGCTGTGTATAGCGACTTATCTCTTGGGAGCAGTCACTACACTAAAATTCACACTTCTGGAGGAGCCACTGCCTACTCACAAGAACACAAGGGGGCTGACAGAGGGGAAAAATCCCAGAACCATGAAGAGAATTAATTGCTTGGGATTCTTCATGAACATTTTTTAGAAAAATAATGCAGGTCTTTTTAAAGTGTCAGGACAGTAGAGCAATAAACAGTTACAGAGAATTTACAGTTTGAGATCTCCAACTTGAAAGTAGCCTATTTTAACAAGCTAGAAGCATCACACTGAATTATTTCCAAATCCATGCATTCAGAAAAGTAAAACACTAATGCACATATTTGTTTCAACAGGAATGTGATCCTAGTTCCTTTCCACACTGGGTACTCAAAACGTTACTGCTATTTCAGCAAGAGGCCTAGTCTGAAAGGTAATTGTTATATACTGCCCTCCCTCCCACAAATGAAACCACTGACAGTGCTCGAATTGAGACACTCTCAAATTAAGACTAGAAAGCACTTTAATCAACTAAAAGGGTTTTTTGTTGTTTGTGTAGTTTTTTTGTGAGATGCCATCTCATCTTTTTGTAGCCCTGTACTGGTCTTCTCTTTTACTTCCTTTAAAATGTATGAGAAGCAAGGATTAGATTAATATATTTTATTGGACCAACTGCAGAATCGGGATAGTTACACAAGCTTTCAAATGCAAGACATTCTTCACTAGAATCCTTGCCTTGCATATTTTCTGGACCATCACAACTACATAATCACTCTTGCACTATTTAAAACATAGCTTTTGTCCAATTTTAACCCTTGCCTTTTTTCTTGTTATTATCAGTAATCCTTAAGTCAATTAAATAAAGCTGTCACCTATAAATTCATTTTTGGAAAAGAAAAGTTCATTGAGAGAAGTGACATGGAAAGTGAAACTGACATTTTCTCCTACTCATGTTCCATTTCTCAGAGTAGAAGACAAAGAGAGAGAATGGCTGAATGACTGCTCCAGAAGTTAAAACTAAAGAAAGAATGTTTAACTGAACTTTCATAGGGCAGAGATCCCACACACCTCCGAACCTTACAGAAGTAAGGATTCACCCCATTTAGGATGACACTTTAGGCCTAACATTGTAATGTGGTATCTTGCATTGAAAGGGTCACCTTCAGTGCCTGTAGATACTCTCTCTCTTAATTGGATCACAGCACCACTCTTAAGAAATCAACGCATTTCAGCCATCACTGGATTGAACCATGTCTCTGCTCAGTCAGGGAGTTGAATATTGGCACTAAAACCCACATAACAGCACAGAGTACTAGGCTTGGAGATGTAGCTTTTGGACATCAGATTCCTGGAAATTCAAAGCAAAACTGAGGAGGCTGCGACCTATTCCAAAAATTCTAATCATACTACAGCTTATTTATGATCTTATTTTTTTGCATAACAATTTGTGCAACTGGATGGTAGTAAACACATGACAAAGTTCTTTAGAGTTCAGAATTTAGGATTCGGCTCTTATGGATTCAGTATGTCATTCAGTTAAATGACACAATATTAATAAAATTACAGAAAACAATGCAAGATCCATGGGGCAAGGAGCATGACTGTAATCCAGTGGTTCAGAAAGTCATCTGGGAAGGGCAAAGCTGTTACAGTCAGTTCCAAATACTTCTTGTGCGTTTTACATCAAGTGAACGTTGGATAAAGATGGGATCCTGGAAGAAAGCACTTCCAGCCCCACCACCACCTGCAGCCAGGCAGTCCTTTCACTGTAAACCATCAGATTATATAGCAGGCACTGCAAGGGTACACATCTCACTTTTCAAAAGAGCATGCTTGGGAAGGGAGGGAGATGTCAGTTTCAACCCTCTCAGGCGGAGAAAGCTATGGAACATCTCTCCCTGGGTGAATGCTAAAACCACTAGGTAAGAGGTTTTCAACCTGTGATCCATGGACCCCTGGGGGGCTGCAAATGATGTTTAAGGGGTCTGAGAAAGATGACTATGATCAGAAATATATGAACACCCACACTTACAATTCAAAGGGGTCTGCACCTCCATTCAAAAATGTTTAGGGGTCTGCAAATAGCGTAGTGGTTTTCAACCCTTTGTCAACTCCTCATGGGCCAGTTCCTTCAAAGAAAAATAGAAGGTGCTCATGCCTCTTTAGGAGGGTTTCAGGCTGTGGGTCACAAGTGGACAAAGGCACCACCAGCCTGAAGCCCCCAGTCAGATGCCTACATTTCGAGGGAGGAGGTAGGATTTTGGGCATACCCTAGCATTTCACATTTCTTGTTGATTCGTTCTAAGCAGGCGAAGGTTTTTGGGGGCACCTTTACCCTTCTGAAGCACCCAACTGTCCCCATGCATCAGAGGAGCCCAGACACCTAACTCCAGGCTTTGGAGTCCACCTGAGGTCAGGAAAACACAAGTGTTAGGCAGGGCAGCACCCACCTTGCAGATGTCCAGGGACCGTATCCCATCAAGCCTATCAGCAGGGCACCAGCAGCCCACGGGCTGCTCCCAGCCAGCAAGGCACCCGGACTGAGCAAGTTTTATTTCTTTTCTAGGCGGCGGCCGAGGCGAGGCACAGGCGCCTCAGGAGGTCCGGGGCCGAGGTGATGCGAGGCTGGACCCGTGCCAGTAACAGCGGGAGAGAAAAGCCGCCCTAGACCTACCCAGGGCGCCCACGGGACCCGCGGGAAGCAGCACGCGGAGCAAGTGCGGGACCCCCAAGGCGCGGGGGCGAAGCGGAGCTCCCTCACGTTTCCTCACCCCGCGGCCTCCGCTTGCGGCAGCGCCGGCACCAAGCCCGCCCCGAGCATCCCGCGGGGCAGGGCAGGGCACGGCCGGGCCGCGCCAGGCACAAAGGAGCGGCCGCCCTGCCCTACCCGCGGCGGGG
>NW_005841967.1:2867978-2870151 GCF_000455745.1 Alligator sinensis | reverse complement strand
TGTCCCAGCCGTGCAGCCCGGGGCGGGGCTGCTCCCGGGAGGAAGGCTTCAGGCTGGGCTTCGCTGGGCACCCGAGCCGCAGCCTTCAGAGCCCAAGTCCTGGCTTCCCTCCCGGCCGCCAGGCTCATGGCCTTCCTCCACAAAGTCCCGAAGCAAAGCCACAGCGAGCAAAGGGACGGAAGCGGATGGGTATGCCAAAAGGTCCTGCCAGACAACCTCTCCACAGACTTGCGAGAAAAGTACGGAAATAATCTGTAATGAAATAAGACAGGTGAGGAGGTAGAACCTCAAACCAGTTTGTCCTCTTCTTCCCATCAGTGACAGGGCCGTACCCCACTCCTTTAGAAGACAGGGAGCATCTATCCGCCCTTTGCCAACATCTCTCGTTGCTAAGGAAACCCCGTCCCAATTGTTCAACTTCCTGCCAGTATAAGGAGCTACTCACCTCCCTCTTAAACACCACTGCATCTACTCACCAGTAACAAATTCCTTTTCCCTAGTGCAAACCAGCTTGTCACAGACTCCTCTCCCTCCTCTCCAACTGAGGAGGAATTTCCTCTCCTGCCTTAATCAGCCCTCTGGCCATTTCCTCTCAGTTTGCTTCAGCAAGGTAGGATGAAGCACATAGAGATGTCGTCATGTTATGGCACCTACCAAGGGTGTGTTTGTCACTCCAAGGAGTGCTGTATCCCAGGCGCTGTTGGAGTTCCCTAATTTCCTGATGGGAGAGGACTTGCCATTCCCTTGTAGTAGCTTAACATTGCTCCTAAAACTGTAGCACCATGACAAGGGGGATGTATAATATGGGAGAAATGCATATGAATTTTAACAGACTGACAGCTCAGGGGTGTCTTGTAAGTTGATGAAGCGCTGCTAGGGGGACTCCCAGCTATTTATACAGCAAGCATCTTTTGGGTACCCAAACAGACAGCCTGTGGACCTGGCAAAATGCAGCAGCTCTGGTTGCATATTAGTAAAATTTAAGTGACAACTTTTGTTCTTTTTTTGGGCAGGAGTTTTACAGGCACAGCACGGAAGGGGCAACCCATTGAGGAGTCAGACCCAGGTGCATTAAACCACATTTCTGTCCTCAAGATACTGCACTGCTTTGAAGACCCCAAATACCAGCTAGGCTGCCTGTGGGCCCAGAGCTGCCTAGAGCCCCTACAGCAGCACACTACAGACTCCTCTTGCCGTCTCTGCAAATGCCCTCACTCCCAAGACAAGACAGTGTTGCAGGATAGAGCTGCTTATGGTGGCAGTACTCTGTTTCCACCACAAAATTCATATGAGGTCCTAGAATCAGGGAACAGCTATTTTCCTTTTATTAGCAATAGCAACCAGTATGAAGTGGCATCCTCTGAAAATAAGGATCCATTTCTGAGGCTGGGACAAAATACAAAAACTCTCTGCATAGTATAAATGCTGGCTCTCAAATTAATTTCAGTATAGACTGTCACATGGATGTTATTCTACCCTTCCAAATTTGTTATCATGTAAACCCCTACAGTTTGCATTCATGACTGTTTAGGATCTCTATAGAACACCACTATTAGGAGCATACTTTTAGCAGTCTTGACCATGCAATTCAGCTATTAAGAATGAGGTAGAAGAGTCAGAACCTTGTGATGAGCCAGTTCTGTGTTAACCACAAGTAAGAACCCCTTATCCATGAAAGCAAAATGCCATTTTTAACAATGTTCAGATCTGATTCCAACTGCTAGGTGCTAGATCACTCTCTGGTATAAATACTGAAACACTGACCAGGGGAACAGTGTTTCACTCAAATTATCCTGAAATAATTTCCAATTTTATTTTAACTAGTTTTGGGTAGCACAGTTCCCAGCCCAATGTAAATGAAGCCTCAGAGTTATGCTGCCAGAAAGCAGCATTCTTTCTTCAACATTTATGTTGCCATGGCTCCCAGTCAGTATAAGCTCAAATAGTTGAGGGCAGTCACCTCTGGCCCAGGTAAGCAATTATTATTTCCCAATACTTTTAATGGTCCAACATCACTGTACATGAATCCATTATAAAGCTAATGATTAATATCACTCGGGAAAGACCCAGATATCAGTCCTGTTATTTATTTTATATTGATACTTACTGACTTGTAGACAGGTTAAAATTAATGAGACAAATGCAGAGATCCTAACTCCCACTGGATTCAGCA
>NW_005841967.1:2863010-2867938 GCF_000455745.1 Alligator sinensis | reverse complement strand
GCAGGAGTTTTGTCTTTGTAAGGAAGGACCACAAGGTTTGGCTCTAACTGCCTAGCTGCATTACATGTGCCTTGTTAAGTATTTTCTTTTGCACATAGCTACTTTTCTCCACAAATAAATTCAAATAGTAACAATGGGTGCATCTACATGAGACATTTACTGTGGAGTTGCCCAATTTGCTCCACAGTAAAGTCACCACATCTACATGTGTGGCCCTATTATGGCATAGTTAATTAGTTTACTGTGGCCTAAGTTAATATGTATATACAAGTACCATACTGTGGCAGTGTTCTTTAATGCATAGCAATGCATGTCTAGACACTGACACAGCTGGCTGGGACATGAGGGTGTTTCAGTGTGGCGGCTGCCTGTTGGCTAGCCCTGCACTGGAGCACACTTGTGCCCCAGCCAGCCTCTCCGCAGCATGTTGAGCTGAGTCGGAGCAGCCCCGGGCTGGCAGGCCGCCTGCCCCCCTCACCCCCAGACCCCATGCCACCTGGGGCTGCTCTGACTAGGTTCTGTGTGCTGTGGTCCTGGGTGCACATGTAAATGCGGCACCTGGGAGCAATAAACTCTGGTGTGATAAGCACTGGAGTTTATTTGTCTCTCATTAAATTGCACGTGTAGACACACCCAGCATGTATATAATAGAAAATGTCAACTACAATTTGAATGTGCTCAGAGGCTGTACTTAGAACCAGACAGTTTCTTCAGAAGGGGCCTCTTCATCTTGAAAGGACAGGTTTAACATCACAGACAGCCACCAGTGAGGATACAGAAAATATCAGCAATATCAGAGCTAAAAATCTCTGGACGCAATATAAACTTCTGATGTGCTTTCTTGTATGGTTCAGTCTTAATGAGGAAATTCAGAAAGAAAAAGTAAAAGAAACACAGGGAAACTGACTCAACTGCAATTAAGCCTAAAGCCCGACAACCTGTTGTTCTTTTGATATTCAGCATATCACTATAGATTTGGAGGATGCCTTCATTTTTTGGAAGTTGTGACTCATGATCTCTGCTGAGGTCAAAAGGTCTAAGATCAGTGCTTCTCAGGCTTTTTGTGTTGGCAATCCCCTATTCAAAAGTAAAAACACTTTCACAACCCCCTATTAAAAGTAAGAGTTAATTATGTATCAACAAGAAGCCTAAATCATTTATTTGTGAACATACATGTTTTGAGAAGCTGACAGAAAATAGTACCAGTGTATGGTAGGTGGGGAAAAATGAGATTTTCTTTGATTTAGATGTAATAAAATTTTCAGTACCTCACAATCACTTAAGTTACTTAAGCTCCATGGGCATCACAAGCCAGTGGCTAAAAACCCCTTATTTATATAACCTACTCCAGTCCCTTCAGAATGTCAACAAAAATGTGCATGTGTACACATACCCCCACAAACAGCAGCCATTTACCAAGTATAAATAAAAATCTAAGAGCATATAGTTTCATAGTTGGTAGGGTCGGAAGGGACCTGAGCAGATCATCAAGTCCAAACCCCTGCCATGGCAAGAAAAAGTACTGGGGGCAAACAGCCCCAGCGAGGTGTTTGTCTAACCTCCTCTTAAAGACCCCCAGGGTAGGAGCCAGCACCACTTTGCTTGGAAGTTGGTTCCAGATCCTAGCTGCCCTGACAGTGAAGTAGCGCCTCCTGATGTCTAGTCTGAATCTACCCTCTGCCAGCTTGTGACCATTATTTCTAGTCACTCCTGGTAGTGCTCAGGGGAACAGGGATTCCCCCCAATACCTGCTGGTCCCCTCCGACTAGTTTGTAACAGGCCAGTAGATCCCCCCCCCTCAGCCTTCTCTTGTGGAGGCTGAACAGGTTCAGGTCCCTTAGCCTCTCCTCGTAGGGCCTGCCCTGCTGCCCCCTGATCATGCGGGTGGCCCTCCTCTGGACCCTCTCAATGCTGTCCACATCCTTCCTGAAGTGCGGTGCCCAGAACTGGACACAGTACTCCAACTGTGGCCTGACCAGTGCTGCATAGAGGGGGAGGATCACCTCCTTGGACCTGTTCGAGATGCATCTATGGATACATGACAAGTTGTGGTTGGCCTTTCTGACCGCGTCCCCACACTGTCAGCCCCTGTTCATTTTGGCATCAATAAGGATTCCAAGATCCTTTAATTGATCCAATTAAATTTAAATTAATTTGATCTAAATTATAATGCTATAATTGATCTAAAGCCAATGCCATCACTCAATTTATATTAATTCAGGTGAAATTTCTCTGAATACACTGGTGTAAATAAAAGCACAATATGCCATACATCTTGAAGTTGAGCTTTGGATTGAAAATTAGATTTTAAAGTTTTTGGTTTTGTTTCCCTCTAAATTCAGTGTATTGCTGGTTGCTGTACTTCTACTCAATGATGAAAGTCTATAACCTCATTTATCATCCAAGTTCTTATTCATTTATTGGCTTTTGATGTATTTATGAGGCAATTTAACTGGAAAGTATTAATAATATGGGTCATTTCAAGCCCATAAATGAAATCACCAATGTCAGACACCTCAGCACAACAATAAGAATGATACCAACAGAAATAAGAATCTGTTTTCAGAGTCCACATACTCCATACAAACCAGAAATGAGCAATATATTCTAAGAGGTTTGGAATTCTGCTTGGGCAATCTATTCCTGGACAAGGGTGTCCTAAAAGAAGTTGAAATTCACTAATAGGTCATGAGGTATACATGAGTGAGTGATTGGGACACACTCAAATGCAATGCAGTTCTTTGTTTGAGGATTTTATTTGCCTACTTTAGATACAAGCAGCTTCAGAAAAAAACCTATTGGGACCCATTTAGTGTACAAGTCCCAGGGCAGAGGTAGATTGGGACTGGTTATAGGTTACCCAGCTGTACTTCAGCATACATCCCTGTGCTGATAGTTTTTTCTTGAGTCACTTTTTGAAGTCATTAGGCTTCCTTCCTTAAGTGATTCCCATGTCCTTTGAAAGCAATTAAGTGGTGATTTGTAGTTTCAGGGCTACTACAAAATCCATGAGACTTTATTGGATGCTTTCCAGCTGGCCACTCTAGATCTTGGTTTAAGTTTGGGACTGCTATTGCTGTTAAAAAAAAAAAAAAAAAAAAAAAAAAAAGGATTTTCCCCTTGTCACCATCTGCTGTCACATACAGCCATCAGGTTAAAAATAAATACTGCAGAATAGTTTAAACAAACTCATACTGTATTACCATCTTGAGACATTCCCTTTTCTCCCCCTTGCACTCAAGTGGTCTGCTGAGGGGACTGCAACAGTCAGCAGAAAGTGCGGTAGTATCCGTATCAGTGAGCAGATCTATATGTACACCAGACTATGCACAATCATTTTAGTACTTGCTTAAGGGACTTGCTTTAGCAAGTACTAAATGACTGCACAGTAAACAGCATTACCATTCAGTCCTGATGCCACACGGCTAGTTTTAGCAGCTCGTTGCTACTGCGCAGTAGCTGCTAAAAATAGCTCATTGCTACTATGCAGTAGCGTTGGCATCATGGTTTGTCTGGCAACACTATGTCACTGTAGCAATGAGCTACGGCAACATAGAATCTTGTGTAGACACACCCAGTGGTTCTCAGACTCTTTAAGCTCAAGACACTCCTCAGCTTTTTCACTTATTTCTTGACCACAGAAAAATAATAAAGTAATTGTTCTGTGGTTAAACAGGTAAACACTTATCCTTGACAATATACAACTCAGTAACCTTGGGAACAGGGAGTCAATTTACTAACAAAGAAGAGATATTTATTTAACCGCTCTCTCTTGCTTCACCTGTACCACCAGACCTCAAGGACACCTCAGGTAAGGGTAGGAATAACAATGCTGATACTTACCTTATATGAAATAGAGGATTGCTGCTAAAGTGCACGCACACTCAGCGGGGAAGTGCTGAGGAGCCAACCCTTGCTAACCCAGTGAAGTATCTCAAGATGAGAGATGATACTTCTCTGTCCACAGCGACCAGGTTGAAACTCCACGTTCCACACCAGCGATCAATCTGTCGACACACATGCACCAAGTCTATCCCAATCCTATCCCTCATTCTCCAAACAACTATTCAATACACCACCAGGCCACAGACCCACTCTCTTTCTTCACTCTGCCCAGTCACCCTCATTCGCATGCTCGCTCTCTCTCTCTCTGAGGTCTTAAATACAGCTTGTGCTTGCAGCCCCATGTCAGTATACCACAAAACACTCTATTCTGCACATGACACTACTCAGGGCATGCTTCTTTGGTGGTGATGTAAGGTTTTAACTTAAAGTTCATACAAAAGTCGAACCATGACCTACTTAAACATCATCTGTATGTGGACCATGAACCAAATCCATCTTGGTCTCTACAATAAATATCTGAAGCAGGTACCATATTGACCTGTCCCTGGAAGCTAATGGAATCAGATCCATTCCAAACTGTTCTGAGGATAACTTTTGGGTACTTAACAGACTATTCTATCAATGGCATATTAGAACATTATAATCTCTACAGAAGCTGTGCAAGCTATTTATGATGCTTAAATACATTTTGCATTTCTTTCATTTTGGAAAATGAAAATCAATGTTGCAATCAATGTTTATCATGTTGCAACACAACAGGTAAGTGTTTAACTTTTCAATGGAATACTGCCGTATAGAGACATCTCCATTGTATATCTATACCATATGATTTATGAAAGCTTGTTTTAGTTAATAAGCATACCGTTCTAATACTTTTCTTATGTTGTTAAAAACCAGTAGCAGGTATCATAATTATCATCCATAATCACCCGTTCCTTGTGAAGAGGCAAAAGGAGGAAACTCTCCACCCAGCATACACTAAAGATTGCAGAGAGAGAGACAAAGGAATAAGATACATTTTAATGGAGGCTTAAGGCTGTTCTTTCACTGCCATGTATAATGCACTGGCATAATGCACTGGG
>NW_005841967.1:2858542-2862979 GCF_000455745.1 Alligator sinensis | reverse complement strand
ATTCCTGCTTGTTGTTTGTTTTAAATGACTGTACAGTGGCCTGCTACTTTCTTAAGAGTTTCTCTTTTCTAGAGAAGAAGTAGATCGGGGCGGGCAAAGTCTGGCCCATGGGCCAGATCTGTCCGACAATGGACTCCATTTCCCAGCAGCCCCTGCCCGCATGGCTGGGGCTAGTCTCCACAGAGACCCCAACTGCAGCTGCACTGTGATAGCGCAAGGCTGGAGTTGCCATGGAGACCGGCCCCAGCTGCAGTGGCAGGTCACATGGCAGAGCAGGGGGCTGTTCCAGAGCCACTGGGATCTTGCAGCAGTGGCAGCTAGGTCCAGAGCCAGGGCAGAGCTGTGATCTGCAGCTTGCACACTCCAGGCAGAGGTGTGCAGGCAGCAGATCACGGCTCTGCCCTGGCTTGGGACCAGGCTGTCACTGCTGCATGGGGCCAGGGCAGAGCTGCCATTCGCTGCCTGCATGCCGCTGCCTGGAGCATGCAGGCTACAGATAGTGGCTCTGCCCTGAACCCAGACCAAGCTGTCCCTGCAGTAAGATCCCAGTGGCTCCAGAGCAAACCCCTGCTCTGCCAGCATGGCTGGGACTGGTCTCCATGGCAACCTCCGCCTTGCGCTATTCACAGCACAGCTGCAGCTGGGCTCCTGGAGACCGGCCCAGCCATGTGGGCAGGGGCTTCTGGGAAATGTAGTCTGGCTCCTGGCCAGATCTACCATTTTGTCCACCCCTGAAGCAGATGCAGATTTATAGATCAGCGTTTCCCAACCAGGTGTGCCATGGCATTTTGGGCTGGAGCCACCCCCCCGCATTCGGTGTGCTGTGGTGCATTTTTATTTAGGTAAGTGAACAGTGGGGTGAAAAAGGTTGGGAAACATTGTCATAGATTATAGGGTGGGAAGGGACTTCAGAAGATCATCAGGTCCATCCCCCTGCACCAAGAAGGAAAGACAACTGGGGTCAAGTGACCCCAGCAAGGTGACTGTCTAGTCTCCTCTTGAAAATATCCAGAGTAGTGATTGCACCACCTCTGGAGAGAGCTTACTCCACAGTTTGGACGCTCCAACTGCGAAGAAGTTTTTCCTAATGTTGATTCTGAAACGGCCTTCCAAGAGCTTGTGGCCATTACTCCTGGTTTCCCCCCCACCCCCCCCCGGGTGTCCTGGTGAACAACTGTTCACCAGTAGCCCTTGATGTACTCCCCTAGTGTATAGTGGTAAGCTGCTACTAAGACCTCTTTCAGCCTTCTCTTTTTCATGCTGAAGAGTCCCAGGTCCCTCAGCCTTTCCCTGTATGGCTTGCCGTGCAAATCTCTGATTGTACAGGTGGCTCTTCTCTAACTCTCTCAAGCTTGTCCATGTCCTTGTTAAAGTACAGCACTGAAACAAGAGTCCATCCCTGTGCCTGTCTAACAGAGGCCTGACCCTTGGTCTGCAGGCTACCCGCCCACCTCTCTCCTGCCATGCCTTGATGGAACAATAATTATGATGTTATTCAGGTGGGAGGCTGCCCATTTAATACTCTCAACACTAGATGTTGCTATCCACTGCTTCAAACCTCCCATACATGGTGGCTCATGCCTCACAGATGATATAAGTGAGGACCTGTGCCCTAGGACATTGGGCTGGCTCACTCTGTTGCTGTGGCTCTTGGCACTGGGGTCTTTCCCCTGTCTCCCTGCCACCTGACTCTGCCCCCCACCGGCACTGGGGTCCAATCACCCCCTGGCACTGGGGCTTTGCACAGTAGTGTGCCCCACTGAGGCTTCCTCCTCACCAATGTTCTGTCTGAGGAGTAGCGGTCTGTGAGTGCGCCGCTTCGGTCCCACCTCCCCCTTTCGGTGCAGCATGGGACACTTACAAAAGGTAAGCTCCTCACTCTTCACTGGGTCAGGCAGCGGAGGCTGGGGGGTAGGGGCTGGAGAGCTGGAGCCTGCCTGCCCTGAGTGAGGCTCTGCTGGGGGCTGGAGGCTGGCGTGGGCTCCAAGAAACTGCTCCACTTCCCTGCATTGCCTTGGGGAGTAAGGAGGCATGTGGCATCAGGGCTGGGGAGTGGAGCACTTCCCGGAGCCCGTGGAGCAGTTTCCCGGGGCCAGCGGAGCCCACGCCAGCCCCCACCCCAGCCTCCATCCCCGCTTTGCCTCACCTCAGGGAGGAGCTGCTGCCTGCCTCAAGCGAGGCTTCTCCAGCTCCAGGGAACTGCTCCGCAGGCTCCGGGAAATGCTACATTCCCTGGCCCTGACTCCACATGTGTCCTCGCTCCCCTAGGAGATGCGGGGGAGTGGAGCAGTTCTCCAGAGCCAGTGAAGCCCACACCAGCCCCCACCTCTGCCTAGGGGAGAAGCTTACCTTTACCAAGTGTCCCACGCCACAGCTCAGCTCCATTCCCGGTGGGTGCGCTGCCTGAAAAAGTTTGTGCGCAGCCAAACTTTTACTCCTGCACAGCCGTGCACGCGTGCACCTTAGAGGGAACCTTGCTCCTCGCTACATAGCCTCAGCCCGTTCCACCAGACAAACAATAACATAAATATGAGCCCCTGGGCTATAACATAATAGGAGTCCTATAAGCCACACTCTAACCACTTTTAGAAGACAAGCTTCACTCTGTCAATTTACTAGGCCTCCCCCTGGCACCAGTACCTGTGAGCTCCTATAGCCCCTTTATCCTACCAGAAGCAGAACAGGCAGTCAGGCAGGCAGCTCCAGTCATTTTCCTCTAGGAGAACTCCTTCCATCTTGGCTGCTGCCAGAGAACTAAACCCCTAGCCCCAGCCCTGGGGTTTATATGTGCGCAGGACCCTGCCTTCTTCCAGTCAGCTGACCGGCCTGGGTGGTTGGCCTATTAACCCCTACCCTCCTGGTGCTTGGGGTTCCCATGGCCCCAGGTTTTAAAGGGGCAGTCCTGCCTCTTTGTAACAGGGCTAGGGTTATCTGATACAAGCACCCAGAACTGGATGCAGTATTTCAGCTGTGGTCTCACCAGTGCTGAGTATAGTGGAAGAATCACTTCCTTGGTTTTACTGGAGATGCATCTATTGATGCATGCCAGTGTGTTATTTGCCCTGTTGCTACAGCATCACACTGCTGGCTCATATCCATACTATGGTCTATTATAACCCTCAGTTACCTTTCGTTCATGGCCCTGGTCAGTTTGACGCTGCCAAATCAGTAGGTGTGCAAGGGGTTCTTCATTCCCAGGTGGAGCACTTTACATTTCTCGACATTGAACTTCATCTGGTTCTGATCTGTCCAACTTGTTTGCCTGTCTAGGTCCACCTGTATCTGTAGCCTATCTTCAAGTGTGACTGCCACGCTCCCCCATAACTTGGTGTCGTCCATGAACTTGGCTGGTGAGCTCTTCACCCCCACAACACCCCACATCCAAATAACGAAGATGAAGGTGAGTGCGGTGCAATTTAAATTGGGAATAAGAAAGACCAATGAAACAATGGAGAAGACCTCAGGAGATTCAAATTCAATTTCTAGTCCTAGGGCAGACTTCCTGTATGGCCTTAAGCAAGTCACTCAGGCTCAGAGCCAACAAAGGATTTGCACAGGATTTAAGTGTCTCAGTACAGGAAGGTTCATAATTGGTGGGGTTGGAAGGGACCTGAGCAGATCATCAAGTCCACCCCCCTGCCATGGCAGCAAAAAGTACTGGGGTTAAATGAGCCCAGCAAGGTGTGCGTCTAACCTCCTCTTAAAGACCCCCAGGGTAGGAGCCCGCACCACTTCGCTTGGAAGTTGGTTCCAGATCCTAGCTGCCCTGACTGTGAAGTAGCTCCTCCTGATGTCTAGTCTGAATCTACCCTCTGCCAGCTTGTGACCATTATTTCTAGTCATTCCTGGTAGCGCTCAGGGGAACAGGGACTCCCCCAATGCCTGCTGGTCCCCTCTGACTAGTTTGTAACAGGCCACTAGATCCCCCTGTACCAGAAAGCCCCCTTTTCCTCTTGCCTGCAGTTGCTCTCCTCTCCTTGGATATGTTTTTCCTCATCTACCTTTTCTTCCTTCCTCTTTCTTTCACTTTAAGATAAGGAATTGTGTTTTGAAATTTGTGTGTGTGCATTTTGTATCTCCCCTTGTATTTGGTATTTTTATCTATTTGTGTGCCATGGCATTACATTTGTAGCTTATATTTTATACTCCTCACCTTTCAACTTTCAACTAAATGTGTTTAGTTTCATAAATAAGTTATACATTGTAACAATGTTAGAAAGGCAGGAATGAAACTGCCTTTCCCTGTATCAGGCTGGCCCCTGAAAGAGCGAGTGAATCAGTGATGGAATGTGTAACACGGTAGCAGGCAGCAATTAACACCTAAGAAAACTGCAGATCAACCAATGGAAGAACTCAATAGAAGACAATGTAACAACCAGGAAATCTCTAAACCTCACTGATCAAGGGCTAGAAGCCCTGGCCTGAGTTAATCAACGC
>NW_005841967.1:2848710-2857885 GCF_000455745.1 Alligator sinensis | reverse complement strand
GTGCCGCATAGAGGGGGAGGATCACCTCCTTGGACCTGCTTGAGATGCATCTGTGGATGCATGACAAGGTGTGACTGGCCTTCCTGACTGCGTCCCCACACTGTCGGCCCATGTTCATTTTGCCATCAATAATAACTCCAAGATCCTTTTCTGCCTCTGCACTGACAAGAAGGGAGTTCCCCAGCCAGTAGGTATGCTGCTGGGTCTTCCCCGCCAGGTGCAGCACCTTGCACTTGTCAGTGTTGAACCCCATCCTGTTCTCATCTGCCCACCCCTGTAACCTGTCTAAGTCCAATTGCAACCTATTCCTCCCTTCTAGCGTGCCCACATCCCCCCACATTTTAGTGTCGTCAGCAAATTTGAACAGGGTGCTTTTAACCCCCTCGTCCAAGTCACTGATGAAGATGTTGAACAGTGCGGGTCTGAGGACCGAGCCCTGGGGGACCCCACTGCCTACATCCCTCCAGGTCAAAAATGACCCGTCCACCACCACTCTCTGGGTATGGCCCTCCAGCCAGTTAGCGACCCATTAGACTGTGTAGGTGTCGACGCCACAGTCCCCAAGTTTTTTAATGAGAATGGGGTGAGAGAGTGTGTCGAAGGCCTTCCTGAAGTCCAGAAAGACTACATCCACTGCTACCCCTGTGTCTAAGGATTTTGTGACCTGGTCATAGAAGGCCACCAGGTTGGTCTGACAGGACCTGCCTCTAATGAACCCATGTTGGTTGCCCCTAAGCATAACTTCCCCTGCTGGCCCCTTGTGGACATGTGCCAGGATAATTCTAAAAGCTTACCCAGAATCAAGGTAAGACTAACTGGCCTATAGTTTTCTGCGTCCTCCTTCCTCCCTTTTTTGAAAATGGGGACCACATTGGCCCTTTTCCAGTCATCTGGCACCACACCAGAGCACCAATAATGCTCCTCAGTCTCCTTGGTCAGCTGTCATCTAACTACAGAGATGCCTCAACTTGATAGGTGGCTCAGACTCCTACATTAAACTTTCACTTCTTGCCCAAAAGCACCTCAGTCTTCATAGGACCAAGCTGCTCAGGGCCTAGCCCATGGCTCATGGGTAAATCTAATTGGATTCCATAAAATCAGGTATTTCTCTTATTATCTCACCTATGGGGATTAACTCAAGAGCTGTTCTCAGAGCATGCCTTACAGAATAGGCTCTTGACAAACGCAGCAGCAGCTCCCACTTTCATCCAGAACATGGAAGGAGAAGCCCTGCTTTTACCCAGTAAGTCAGTAGTTAGAGTATTTACCCAGGCTGTGGTTTCAATCCCAACATTAAAACAACATCTCCCTTCTAACTATGGGCTGTGCTGGTCTGTGAAAGTTTCATTTCCTCCAGGTGAAGCTCTATTTTGCATTAAAGTATTAAAGCTTAATCAAGCCAAAAAGCAAGCAAGCATGAGCATGATTCTGTAGCCTAGTGATTAGGAAATTCACCTGCAGGGAAGAGAGACCATGACTCCAGTCTGTGCTTCAAGTATTGTTTCAATTCCTTACCTTAAACAGCCACACGATAAAATACACTAAAAGTCCTTTTACAAGACTGGAGCAGGTACAGGCTTTAAGGCAGAGCCCTGTTCTCTGCATATCCTATTGTCTGCCTGACGCAGTGCACTGACTCATGGATCCCATTTTGACATATTTAATTAGTTTTGTGCATAATCATGGGGCCTCAATGCCAAATTCAGGGATGTAGATACTAAAAGTCAGGCATTGCTGTGCCTAGCATTGCAGCATCTCAGTTACATTTTGGATCTGGACTTCTCTCTTCTGTTCTCCATGAAAGCAGGACCATAATACTTCCTCATCATTTGAATGCAAGGCATTCAATATATAGACTGAATGCATATGTACAATACCCAGCACACTGGGGGCCTAGTCTCATTTAGATCTTATAAATACTACAAAGAATACTAAGAAAGAAGGAGAAAAGGAACTGGAACTCTCCCAGGGTGCTCTTTCACACAAGATAATTGTGAAGTTACAGATTTGTACAAGCCCCAAAGTTCATATGTAGCTGAAGGGGCTCCATCCCTGTAAATGGATCCTGCTGATTACAGTTTTACAGCTGTTTTCTTAGAGCCAAATGGTTTTGGACCACATATGATGCCTCTCTAGCTGGAAGTAGCACTCTTCTTAGTAAGTGGTGCCCATCTGGAGTGCTGGGAAAAGAGCAGACAGGGAAGCAGCTCCAGGCTTGAAAGAAGAAAAAGAGCAGACTTGGCATCAGGAAAAAATAATAGGCAAGCAAGCTGGCCTCTGTGAAAGAAAGTGAGTGGAGCCAGCCTTAAGCATAAACAAGGAGAATGGCAGTGTTGAGGCTGGACATTGCCTTTATGTGGCAGATCCAAGCCATAAGCCAAGAAGTGGGCTGGTTCCCAAGGTTGACAAAGGCTGAGTCTAACAAAGAAGTCAACAGAGAGGATTATGTGAATGAATTACCAATTTTATTGGCAGAAATTGTTCTGCAATTTACAGCTGGGAATGGGAGAATTTGCTTATGTCAATATCCTAGTTCAAAGCATGGGTCTTCTTAGGACTCAGCCCATGGGCTTATGATCCTGTTTGAAATCAGACGTAGTTCTATGCACACTCATTTCTGCTGCCTCATTGCAATATTACAGTTTCCCACTCAAGGGGTGTGTCTACACTTGCATTAGATCCAGGAGCAGTTTACTCACAAGTAAACTACCCATGAGCAAATGCTTCCTGGCAGGTGTCCACACATGCGGGGAAGCGGGAGCAAATTTGCTGCTGATAGCGGCAAACTGCTCCCATTTCTTGGGCCCCTGCTTCCACCAGGGAGAGTTCTAGGTTCCCCCTGGGTGCTAGCACAGGAGCTGGCAGGGACCTAGCCCAGGAGCTGTCTCCTGGCCAGGGCTGAGACATTGCTCCCTGTCCCCAGGGGGCTGCCTGCTGCCAAGGTAGAGACAGTGTCCCCTTGCCCCAGCAGCAAGGAGCTTCTGGCCCCAGCTCCCTGACTGGGACAGGGGACTTGGAAAGAGCTGCAGGGGAGGGGCAGGTCCCAGTCTCCTGCCACGATCCACCAGTGGGGCAGCTAGCAGTGAGTGCCTGCCTGGGTGAGGATTCTTTGCCCAGCTGGAGGCTCACTACTAGCTGCCCCAGTGGGGGATGGGAAAGGAGGCTGGGAACTGCCCCACCTCTGCAGCTCTTTTCAAGCCCTGCACTTCGATCACCTGATTGAGGCACAGGGCTGGGACCTCCTCTTGACCAGAACAGATCTCACCACCTGCTCTGTGATCATGGGGCAGGGGCTGCAGAGCCTGTTCCTTGCTCAGCTACATCATCAGGGAGCTGGGCGGGGAACAGGCTCCCCAAACTCTGCCAGCAGGGAGTTCCCAGCACCAGCGCCTTATAAGGATCTTCCAGTGCCAGCCCTGTGACTGCAGAGCTGGTGCTGGAAGATAAGGATCTCCCAGCCCCCACTCCCTGATCGCGATTTCAGAGCAGGGGGCTCTGGTGGCAGAGCTTGTCCCAGCAGAAAACAGCTCCCGGAGGCAGGGAGCAATCTCTTGCCCCTGGTGACTGGCTGACTGGGAGCAGATTTGCAATTAGTTACTGCGCAGTAGCACAGTGTAGAGCAGATTTGCTCCCGGTCAGGTGTCTACACGAGCGCTACTGCACAGTAACTAATCACAAGTTAATTTGCTACTTGTATTTGCAGGTAGCAAATTTATCATGATTAGCAAAGCCTACTGTGCAGTAAGCATGCGCACGTGTAGATGCACACACTTACTGCGCAGTAAACTACGCTACTGCACAGTAAAGTGTCTCATGTAGATACACCCAAGGATGTGCTGTTTACTCTCAACTCCTTTTCAATGCACATCATCCAGATGACTTGAAATTCACTTTAGGTTGCCTGTAATTTAGCTCTAGAAAAATGCAGACAGATGATTACACTGGGGTCACAACCTATTCTCACTGTGTGGGTTGCTTAAACTGTCACAATCTTTTATTCAGTTTTAAATTATACTCTTAATCAATTGGAGTGGGCAGAACAAATTCAAATATAAAAGTAAAGATTAAAGAAACCAAAATAAGTTAAGGTCATTCTGACCCTGCAGAAAAGTTTTGTATTTCATCATGAAATGAGACACACAGGGACATACTTACTCAGGAGATGTCATTAATCTATTTTCTACCTGGGCATCTAAATCTAACTGGCTTTCACTGAAATTTAGGCTTCTAAGTGCCCAAGTCATTCTGAAAATGGGAGTTAGCTGTCTAAATCAATTAGGACTTGGAATGCTAAGTAGACCATAAGCCTCAATGTCTTCAGAAATCTATGGCCAAGTTACTATAGCATGGAGGTTTTGTCCCTGGCTCAGTTCAGACAGACCTGGTGCTGGGAAGAATGTAAGGAACTCTAACCATGTGTCTTATACAGGTAAAGGGAAGAAAGCAGGGAAGAGACCAACTGTCTGAACAATTAAGAACTCCTGCACTGTGCTCTCAGCTTGCTACAGGATTCCTAGATGATTCTAAGGGCTTGTTGACACTGCAGAGACTCCTAGCTCTATCAATTTTGGTTTAGCTATTTCAGCAGAGGCCCCTGAGACATATCCTGACATATAAGGTTTTTTCTGTCAGAATAGTTACACCACCTCCCCAGAAAACATCAATGGATAGCTATGCAGGTAAAAATATATTGTGTGCATCAGGTCTAAGAAAGCCACGTAGTCTCAGTATGTTCCAGTTTCTCCATGTGTACAGTGGAGATAACTTTTACTTAATCGTATTTCAGGGGCATTGCCGAACTCAATTAGTTAATGCTTATTGTGTTGCTTTGAAGGTAAAATATTCTATAGAGAGAATAGTCACTGTAGTATTTTTGTTCTCACTTGTATTAAGGAATTTAATACATCTGCAAATCCTTGATTTGAATCTTTTCATTTACTGGTGGTCAGCATAGGTCACAGAAAATGTGTGTACAATTCCTTCACTGCCATGCTAACAAACATACAGGCAAACATTCTATAACTATTCCACTCTTCCCGATCATTTCCATGGAAACCGAATGTGGAGTAAATTGCAACAAGCCAGCCTAAATGAGAAAAGGAACACACAACAAGACCTGTGGTTAAAGAAAAAGGGATGGACTCTGGTGAATTTACAGATAGTGACATCTACTCTGGAGCTGAACCGTATAATGTCCGAACCTTCATGCTGAGAGAGTAATTCTAAGTAATCTAGAGCATGACATGAAGTAAAGCTATCCCAGCTAGAAAGTCTAGTGACAATACAAGTGGGAAGGAAGGCAGTCTTATCCCCATTTTACAGATGAGGAACTAGGTAAGAAGAAATGAAGGGATTGACCCAAGTTCACTTTGGAAGTTCATGGCAGAGCTGGGAGCTGGAGTCAGTCTTGAGTCCCAGCGCAGTGCCTTACCCACAAAACCACCTTCCTCCCAAACAGAGAGAAGGAATGTAAAGAAAAGTAGTTGGTGAAAAGTAACAGAAAAACCCATTTAACAAAGCACTTTTACATGCGATTCAAATCAAGGTAGCCATTTTGGCTCAAGCCAGTTGTGCTTTTATTCTTTTCAGTGATATTTTCAAATTTGGTAAAGTATTTTTTGCCATTTGACATAAATAAACCAAGTTGTATTTTATCACTTAGTTTTGATGCAAAGTCCATCAGTTTTTAGAATCACATGAGGCAGAGCAATTTTGTTTCTAATACCCAGCAACTTAAATAAGCAGCAAAGTAAAGTGAGCAAAACAAAAAACCCAGGTGGAGTCCCTTCATGAAAGGGACTCTACAGTTTTGATACTTTATTATGTTTTACTTCTTGATTATAATGGCTGCTGGGGGAAAAACCTGCACACCAAAATATGCTTTAAGATTTAAATTGTATAAAGTAAGATACTAAGTGACAGAAAAATTGCATAGTACAGTGCTTTGGGCATTTGGTTTGGAGTTTTGATTTGCATATACTGCTAATTCCATTGAGTGGAATTCTAATAATCACAAGACACTGGATTCTGAACATACACTTGACTGTCATGATATACACTGTAGTTTATTTGAGTGCATAGCCTCAGGACTGAAAAAAAAAGGGTGAACTCAGTGGCCTAGGGGAGCCTCTTCCAGCCATATGCTTCTACATACTGACCCAGAGTATATTCTTACCTGAAATCTGTGTAAATAGCACTCATGAAGTATAGAAACGGGCTGGCCTAAGCGTTGAATACCTCATTAAGGTGTGTTACCTTATTTTGGAGATTCTTTTATCTCGCTAATAGCAAGTTTGAAATTGATAGGACCTACTGGTAGTAATTTTGGGCTTGCTTTAGAAACTTCAGAAATGACGACTCCTAATCAATTTCAGCAATTATTAAATTAAATAGCATAATATTAGCTTGCAAAATAGACAACGAGGCTAAAATATGTTATGCACGTAAGTTGTTTACTGTATTTGCTTAAGCAATATGATATTGCAGTAAATAACAAATTGGGACAGACATTGGGTTATGCTGTTAAGGAAATTAGGCATTTACCTGTTTTGTACATAAATGGAGTGTACTGTACTTGTGTTTTCTATCTAGTTGTATAAATGTGACAACATGTAGTATTTTCTGCCTTTTACTGGCAAAAATAGTAGTAAAAGTTAAGGTTCTTCTCTGAGATTTTGATTGCTAAGGCCCCAGATATTTATCTACTAGAAATTTTTTTCCCATTGTGCTTAAGAATGACTTTTGAAGCTATTAAGAACTATTTTCCCTGTAAGGGTAAGATCTAAAGACAAAATAATACTCACTCCAAGAAAATCAAATCCAGTAAAATTAATATGCCCTTTTGGAGGTAAGCACAGAGTACCAAACCTCAATGTTTTGATTTCAACCCACAGAGGTTGCTCGAAGAGCTTTCTGTTGGCTCAAATAGGCCCCTAATATTTTCCCAAGTAGTACATTTTATTCAGTTAGTAGCAAATGTCTCTGAAGGACAAAATCAATAATGTGAATATCAAAGTAAATGCTATGGGGCTCTTATTATTCACAGTCCATACTGCTGTCTGAAGCACTGGCCAATGGTGGCAGGAGGGCTGTAGGTGATTACCTGCTCTTCTGGTCTGATATATGTTAGAGCAGTAGTGGGCTATTCTTACTGCCTCTGACATTACTGGTGTCATACTACTGGTGTTATGCTAATGAGATCCATTGAAATGGTTTTCTACTCCATCCTCACTCCTTTTGCCCTGACATGGCCCAGCCTTCCTCCAAGGCTCCCTTCCCACCTTAATCCAGGCAGGAAGCAGTAGCCGGTGTAGAAAATGGCTTCGCTGGCTTTACACTTGTTCCCATACAGTTTTGAAATTGATAGGACCTACTGGTAGTCATACAGTTTAGTTAATCTTTACTTAACCCTTTACTAGACAGGATTTTAATAACTCAATTCAACTTCATTCTGGACTGGTGTTGCTACCAAGAATCTGTTCCCATTGGCTCTCCATGTTCTCTGTGATGTGACAAAAAATCCATTTGGTTCCTTACTTTGCCATCATGATGCAAAACATGGGTAGATCATATATTTCTCATGAGAAAAACCTTTTCCACTGTTCACATAAAATAGTTTTTCTTTGCTAACTAATTAGCAGCTAACTTGGCTCTTACTCTGAAAATCCCTTTTTCCTATCTTTATTCACTATAGAAAACTTTACATTTTTTTTAATTGACTGCCTTTCAGTCTGTTATTTCTTGCAAGGATCTCTTTTCTTTCCAGTACTTTTATTTTTATATCCATATTTTAACATTTGTTTTGATCATTCTGTCCTTTAAAATAAGCATGCAAGTAGGTGCCTCATCTAACCTGTTTTTAAGCTTCAATACATGTCTTTGCTTTCTTTTAAATGGACTTCTATTATGGGAGTAATCTACCAAGCCGCTTCTGCCCCCATCATTTCTCTCATGTTCTGCATGACCCTTCTTCAATTGGCAGAATTTGTTTTCTTTTTGTTGTTGTTGTACTGATAGATTTTTCCTTCAGCTGTCTCCATATGGTGTGATCTGAGTGTTCCATGTACCAGGACAGGCTTCCATTCTCCTCTGCATTCTGCTATTCACTTTCTTGGAGGAGTGGAATGTGTTTTTTCCTGCTTCATAGAACTGTTTGATCTTTTTTGCCTCTAGTTTAATCTTGACATATCCTTGAGCCACTTTGTGCTGCAGCAGCTGGAATGATATAGATAATTGGTTCTTAGTGTTCTCCCCTTTAAGAGTTAAGCAAGTGGTAGATGTACTGCTTTCATTTTTAAAAAAAACAAGGAAAGGATCTTATTATCAGGCCTGGAATCTGGGCTGCTTTTAAATCCCTTGGATTGCAGCATAAACATACTACATTAACTTATGATGCAAATCCATTTCTTTCAGAAAGTTTTCTAATTGCTTCAAGCTAAATTGTGGTTTATTGTCTTTATTTCCTGTCTACTGAAGATTGATTTGTGGTATGTTGTAACAACTAGGGAGGGAACAACTACACTTCTTTTAGCTGCTCTACTTCAGGCCAAAAAATTAAAATATCAACTCTGAATCCGTATGAGATGTTTCATGCATGTTGATGTCAAGCATTTTTAAAGAGGTCTTTTAAAAAGGAAAAAAGAAATAAGCTTATAATACATGGCATTGCTGTCCCACAGTTAGCCATTTGAGAACCCTCTCAGAGAAATAAAGCACAATAAAAAATACGACGTCCAGGAGGCAAATGATGGCATCAGCAAATCAGCCAATCGGAGCGCAAAGAAGCATTCTGACAGAATGCAGCCCGCCACCATGATGGTGGGAACACAGGGGATGGAGCAGGGGGTGGCAAGGCCATAACAGCTGGCCTCTGCCCCCAACCTCGGCCCTGCTCCCTGGAGGCAGCGGCAACAGAACGCCCTGCTCCTTGCAGGTAACATGGGGCAGGGAGTGAATCTGGGTCCATGCTGGGGGAGGGGAGTGGGCCCAGGCCCAACGTGGAGGCGGGGGGGCGGGCCCAAGGGCAAGGTAGTGGGGACCAGGCCTGGACCCCAATGCAAAGGGGGAGCAGGCCAAGGGCCAACGTGAGGGGGAGGAGAGTGGCTCCGGGTCCAATGTGGGCGTGGGGGAGTGGGCCCAAACAGGGGCAAAGCTGGACCCCCGGCGGGGGGGGGGG